>NW_013666305.1:361880-370695 GCF_000517525.1 Limulus polyphemus
TTTTATTACACACACACACACACACATATATATATATATATATATATACGAGTATACATAAACGCTCAAAAAGAAAATATAAATTAGTGTTAAGTAGAATTTCCCGCCATTAAACTTTATGAAAGGAAAAGAACCACGAAAACATCGATATTTCACTTTCAAGAATTTTTGGTAAAGACAGACAAACAACAACAACAAAGGAGGAATCTTGCATATTTTATGTATACTTATCTAATATGCTAAATAACCTCTTTAATAGGCCCACCAACGAATATCGAGGTGAACCATTTTTTACGGCAGGAAAATTCTGGGCTTAACTTGCCACAGAATGATGGAGAGTTTTCTTTTATTGTTGTCCCAATTTGTAACGTAGGACAAGCTGGACACAAGATGAAGCAGGGTTTTCTTTCATTGTAGTCCACTTTTTACAAAGGTGACAGCCTGGGCTATTATTGTTGTCCCCATTTGTAACGTAGGACAACCTGGACAAAAGATGACGCAGGGTCTTCTTTCATTGTAGCCCACTTTTTACAAAGGTGACAGCCTGGGCTATTATTGTTGTCCCAATTTGTAACGTAGGACAACCTGGACAAAAGATGACGCAGGGTCTTCTTTCATTGTAGCCCACTTTTTACAAAGGTGACAGCCTGGGCTATTATTGTTGTCCCAATTTGTAACGTAGGTCAACATGGACAAAAGATGACGCGGGGTCTTCTTTAATTGTGGCCCACTTTTTACAAAGGTGACAGCCTGGGCTAGACTTGGCAAAATGTGATAAAGGATGTTCTTCACACACCATTACACTCCCAGTCAACCACACCACACATCACCCTCATGTGGGTTTTCTCATTAATGTGGAGAATAAACCACACCACACACTCCCAGTCAACAACTGTACACAGCTTGTGTCTACAGAACACATGCTTCCTTCCTTTTTTTTGAACTGGTCGTCCACTGCCAGATGACAGCTTCTCTAATTTACTTCACGTTTCATGTTTGGATGCATCCAATACTGACCACTTTGAATTGGCCAATTAAGACACAGTCAGACATCTATTAGATTTTATAAGCCTGTCCATTGGTATCTTCAGAAAATTAGTCGCCACTGGTTGGCAGCCTGTATTTTTTCTACTTGTATACTTATTATTTTTTCGATTGCTACTGCTGATAGGCTCAGATGGTAGATAGAATGTATTGTAAAAGTATGGAAGATGTGGAGAAAAAAAGCCCCGGAAGTTAAATACTATGGGAATTCCACCTATTTTTCACGTGTAAATGAAATACACCAGAGCACAGTCACTTGTTGATGGCTTACATAATGATTAGTTGTCATCTGTCTAATAAGAAAGTGCCATACGAGTATAAAGTCTATACAGTAGTAGCAGTACGATTGCAATTAGAACTGCAATACTGCATGAAAAGGGTTTAGAAATATTGTGGCAAGACTACATGTTTCAGTAGAAGTTGCATGCAAGACTTGCAAGAGATGTACGTGAAACTAGTACAACTAATAATAGAAGTGATTGAAGTAGAAAAACTAAACTCTCAAAAGGGATGTTAAGTATCTTAAAGTATTGTTTTTTTACTAGATAAACAATGATTAAATAGAAATATTGCCAACGATTTTTTTTGTTAAATACAGGTGTGAATGTTACATCTAGAGCAGTAAGATACAAATTAACACAAGTGGTATCAATAGGAATGTAACTGTTCAAAAAATGCCGTTGAAATGAGGTAATTAAAGTAAGAGGTTGAAATTGGCATCACACAATAAAGAGTGAATTGAACATAGTTGTAGACGTATGCTTTTTACAGATGAATCAAAATTTAAATTGTTCAGCAATAATCAATGAAAGTTTGACAGTGGAGAGGAAAAATGGTATCGTTGTCAACATGTAACATCTGCAGCAAAGATTGGTGAAGGAGCAGTACAAGTTTGGGACTGTATCTCAGCCAATGGTGTCGGTGATCTACACAAAACTGATGACACTTTTACTGCTGGCAGGCACAGGCAGATTCTGACTCACCATTGCATTCCTTCAGGAATACAACTAATTGGGCAGAGAGTTATCTCTCAGAAAGAAGATGATCCCAAGCATGTAGCAAATGCAGTAAAAATATATCTTGATGGTACAGAGGCCAATGGAAGATTGACAACCATTGCTTGGGCTTTAAAATGTCCCAATATGAACATACTTGAGCTTGTGCGGTAAGTAACAGGTTTTGTATACAAGTTTTTGACTCAGGAAAATGTAACTTCTGGATATTCACACTATGATGTCCTATCTTAAAGAGAAACTCCCCACTGGCACAGCGGCATGTCTGCGAACTTACAAGGCTAGAAACCGGGATTCGATACCTGTGGTGGGCAGGCACAGATAGCCCATTGTGTAGCTTTGTGCTTAACAAACAAACTTAAAGAGAAATCAATTTTTAAAAGAGCAGTCTTAGTGTTGAGACTGCGGGACAGGTGTTGTAACACAGGCGTCGGAACAGAGGGGAACAACACCATATTTGTCTCTCCCTTACTATTCAATAGGTTAACGATTTACCCAACTTCAACTGAATTTTTGGTCCAAAATAATTACTACTGTAAGAATATATTATAAAATTGATTTAGTAACTGTTTTTTATACATATATTTCCATCAAAAGGGGGCAACTCTAATGCAAATATTTTCAAGGATTACACACCCTCGAACCCCTGTAAGGCACACTTCTGAAAAGACCGATTTATTTCAAACTTTGGCCATATACATACAATTTTGCTTTCGACGCCTACATACGTGTAATTTAAACTCAATTTACTCAGATTAGATAGAAAAAACAAACAAACAAAAAACTTTTAATCACGACCAGTCTTTTTTTTTATATAAGTTCTTCTTTTGCTTTATCGTCTTTGGTGCGCTGTTGAAAGTTTATTTTTCAGCAAACAAGTGCCGAGTTGTTAGCTGTTTTCTCAGTGAATATAAAGTGCTTACTGACATTCCAAGTTATATATCACTCATCACCGAATCTTATACTTCCTATACTTCAATGATTTTAGTTTATATTTCATTCTTGCTTTTAATCACAAGGTTAAAACATAAATTCAATCTACAAATTTTCAGTCCTTCAAAATTCCTAAATATCAAAGCAATTTTTAATCATTCTATTAAACGATCATAAGCAAAATCTATTCTCGCAAACTATTTTTTTTAATATATCAGGATTGTACTGAAAACTGTTTGCCTGTGACGTAAAAAGGTCTATCTTTCAAAGGGGTTGGGGTTATAGGCTTTCTAATTTTTGTCTTTACTTGACTTTTTTAAACCTAGACGTTTTCCTAATACCATAAGTAGCGATACAATTACTTGTACAAATTAGTATGAGCTAGGAGTTTTCTCTCTTGTATATATATTTATTTGAAATGATATGTAGTCTGAAGATTGTGAGATTGTGCAATAGGACCCATGTCTGATCTGAAAGTGTGGAATTTCATTATTCCTGCTTTGGTCCTTACCCTGGGTAGACATTTTTAATAGCCTTCTCTCCGTACAAGCGATCAATCTGCATTATAACGAATGCAGAAGCTGTTCACTCGGTATAATGACTCGTAAACCCTACAGTTTTATTTGTTCACATGTGTTATTTGGTTTTCCTCTACTGTCCGTGTTTGAAATGTTACTCCCCAAAGCATTCGTGGAACCTGTATTTTATGAGTACTTTATTTATTTCTCAGTGTACCTTAAAACCGCATGTGTACATAAGCAAAAAGAAAGCATTCGAACAAAGAGATTGGAATTTTTGAACAGAGATCGGTAGAGCACATAATGTTACACTAATAACCATTAGTTCCGATCTTGAATTGATTGTTATACAAGGAAGTTTTGTGCTTTGGTGACGAGAGTATTTGAACACCGTTCTAGTATTATTTATGCTTGTCTTGATGCTTGGTCGCATTGCATAAGTTATTAATCTGAATTAGTTTTAATTTGTTACAGTTGAACTTGGCTTTGATTTAAGAAACACATAGGAATTAGTTGAACAATTTACGAGTTCCTTCACTTCTGCTTATGTTTGTTAATGTCAGAAAGTTATAAAAACGTTAAAGCATTGATTCACAGACCTGTCGACTTTATCTTGTACTTGAAAAAAAAACCCAACTGAAATAATTAATAACGGTCTTCCGGGCTTTAAATCATTGACCATAGTCCTCCAGCTGATAATGACCCCTAATCTTGACACTGGTCATCGTTGTCCAACCATGAAGCCACTGATCATGATTCGCCAGTCTTGAAGTCATCGATAATGGTGTCCCACAATCCTATAATTGCTTATGAATAAAAACTTCCTTCACTCGAATGCCATTGCTCATTCAAAATAAAGATGGATCATCCAGATAATGGATGGTCCAGGATCAGTAACTTGAAGCTAGGGGTATTATTATTACGGACTTTAAAAATGGGGAACTGTGATTAGTGACTTCAAGACTTCAAGTCCATGATCAATGACCTTCATTTGTCCAGACATAACAAACACTACGTATTTTAGTTTTGAAGTGAGCGCCACGAGAACAGTCGGCTTGTCTGTGTACTCAGAAGGTTGTAAACAGCCACAGAACAGACAAACAAAGGCGGCAATCAAGCGTGATCAAACAAGCGATGCCAACAGGGGGCATCTTTCGAAGCCCCCACTAATTATGTCATTATGTTGAGAAACAACTTAAACACAGTTTTATACACCATGATTTTTTTTAAGATCGTGTTAAACCTACAAGTTCTCCTGCGTAATTTTTAATACAGTGAATGAGCTAGTTTCGTACCAATCAAAAAACCAAATTAATCTAAGTTTGTAAAACTGATAACGTGTATGTTATGACTTTTTAAAACTGATAACGTGTAGATTATGATTTTTTTAATTACCGGTTTCTCTAGTGCTTAAAAGATAACACATGACGATAAAAACAATAGCGTTGTAAGAATACGAACTCGTTACATTCTTAATAAACACATCGTACATTTTAAGTGGTTTGTTTATATCAAGCTCGTTCAGAAAGCACAACATGCTTCGTCGCTGTAACAGCTGAGGTAGTTTCATTAACCAAGTATGAATTGAGGTCTTGTAAATAATGTATTTAACTTGTGAATTAAAAATAAGTATTAGTTAGAAAGTTGGACAACAGACTTTAACCCGTTCATACATAAGTACACTCGGCAAACATCTTACAATCTAACGTTTACAAGGTTAACAACAAGGCTTAAGATGAGTGGGAACGAACCGGAGCGCCGTTCCTGCTGTAAGAAATTGTTGTGAAAACGCTCCTGTTTTTAGAAATGTTTATGAAAATGTTCCTGTTGTTAGAAATTTTATTGAAAACGTTCCTGTTGTAGAATGTTCAAGAATATACGTAAATTTAAATATAAATTATCAAAATATTATCGATTCATATTGTTTATGTAGGCCTACTTTGTTGTAGGCCTAATTTGCGACATGCCATTCTTCTATATTTGAGTTACTTTTCTGGGTCAACATACATTGTGACGTCACCAAATAATTGAAATAAGAAAATGTCGGCCCCCCGCACCTCCCGCCTCATAGGGGTTGTGAAACTAAGCTATACTTGATAACTTTACACATCTCAAGCCCAGGTTAACAACGCCATTAATACACACAAAACTACTTAAATGTAATAGTGTCGTAATAGTAAGTAACGTCCATAGGACCGATATCCCGCCACTAGTAACTGGAGCATTCTTCTTCTTATTGTTATTAAACTTTTTCATCATATTTCTATAATAATAACGTTATTATTATTATACTTTTGACATAATGTTTCAAAAGATCATAAAGATTTCACTACGAGTAACAATAATATAGACATCTGTAATGATTACAAATATAACACAAAATCTCATTGGCTTAAGTCCCTAATATAACATTATACACATACTACTGTTTATGTAATATAAAAACGTGAATGAACATTAGGCCTACATATTTAATTGCCTTTACGTTCAATTTTCGTAATATTGGGCTGTAACCAGGGGTGAACTTCTCAGAAAAAATAAAAGTAGAGGTACTCAGCTGGGTGAAGTGGACCTGTTTTTGAAAAAGAAAAAAAAATCTAGGTGTAAACACAAAAACGACAAAGCAACTCAAATATCGCCTTAAAAATTTAGTTCCGATATTATCGGTGAGCACCGGCAGAATTTTATCCCTGCTTGTAACCCAATATACACGTGTTTAAACTTCTATTGCCGCTGCCATGATGTTGATGGGCATTCATTCTGTCATTAGCTAGGCTTAGTACAAATCGAGCACTGTGGTAGATCCTTCAATTATATATATATATATAAGTGACATGCACAATTCTAAGTTCGTTCCCTTTACTGATCAGATCGAAGTAGAATTTGAAACAAACAAGTTGGACTTGTAGTCCGAGAGATAAGCCTAATTCTAGCTTTACATATGTAAACTTGCCTTTCCAAGAACTCAAGATTATCAAGAGATTTGTCTATTTGTTTAGAATTTTCGCATAGCCGACCTTAATGTTGAACTGATAGACAAGTGAAAAGGCAGCTAGCTAGTAAACAATACCCAGTACTAACTCTTGGGCTATTATCCTCCGACTGAATACTGGAATTTGACCGTCATACTTAAACTGCGGAGCGCGTTTTTTGTGGCAACGGGACGCGAGCCATTAAATTTCAGGTTCACAGTCCTGACAAGCTAACTCGCTACCTACTAGCTACACCTACCAAGCTAATTAAAAATATGTTTTTATATTCTTTACGAACTGACAGATTACGTGGTTAGATAAAACAAAAATTCAGAAACTTCATTACTGACATTTGATACGAAATCATCATAAAACCACTGCCGCAATAGTATGGTTAGTGCTACAGGTGAAATGTTGTTCTTAGCAGTAATTTATAATAAATTTATTACAGACTTTTTGTATATATATATGGATCAAGGTTCCCCCCCTGCAGAGTGTTTCTCAAATCACGACTGTTATCTATGCTACTGAAGTTTAATTATCAATATACTAAAAATGTAGCAAACATAGGTGCTTATTTTTAATATAATCCGAGAATGTTAAAAAAATGTTCAATTTTTACAACCACAACTGGCTACAATTAATTAAGGATTATAACTTATCATGATTTATTTTCAAACACACTCATCCAAGTGCTGTCAGTTGAGAGCTGGAGGTTAACTGTCAGTTGAAAGAGGGGGGGGAGGTTAACTGTCAGTTGAGAGAGAGGCCAACTACCACTCGAGAGAGGGGGTTAACTGTCAGTCGAGAGGGGGAGGTTAACTGTCAGCTGAGAGAAAAAAGGAGGTTAACTGGCTGTTGAGAGAGGGTGTTAACTGGGAATTTAACTTACTCATTCTGTTCATTCTACGTGTTTATAAAAAACTTAAAATAGTTTTAACTACTTAATGATACAATTTCAAAGTTCAGAAGAAAGTTGACGATGCGGACTTAAGACTTGTAATTACACACAAAAAAGTGTTTTCAAGTTAATTGAATAAATACAACTCTGGAGCTTCTTCTATGACAACAAAAACTATTTTTGTCTGAGAGCTTTACGAAAGACTAAGATTATTTGGTTATTGAACAGTTTGGTGGGCTAGATTTGGCAATGATAAATTAATCAACAGTAAACTTTCGAAGCCCACCGAGTCCAGTTTTACACAGTGAGGCTTGTCTTATGGCAGGCAAACTCATTTTAGGTTTTAGTGTTCACAAAGTCGAAGATAATATAATAAAACTACCAGTACTTAATTGTTTGAGTTAAGAAAAAATAACTTTTGTTTGAGAAATATTCTAGCAATAAGTTCGAATAAACCCGAAATGCCTAACTTTACAACTACGTTAATGGTGTCATAAAAGGTTATCTAATAAGCCCGAATTGCCAAATGCCTAACTTTGAAACTACGTTAATGGTGTCATAAAAGGTTATCTAATAAGCCCGAATTGCCAAATGCCTAACTTTGAAACCACGTTAATGATGTCATAAAAGGTTATCTAATAAACCCGAATTGCCAAATGCCTATCTTTGAAACTACGTTAATGAATGTCATAAAAAAGTTATCTAATAAACCCGAATTGCCAAATGCCTAGCTTTGAAACTACGTTAATGGTGTCATAAAAGGTTATCTAATACACCCGAATTGCCAAATGCCTAACTTTGAAACTACGTTAATGGTGTCGTAAAAGGTTATTTAATAAACCCGAATTGCCAAATGACTAACTTTGAAACCATGTTAATGGTGTCATAAAAGGTAATCTAATATACCCGAACTTCCTGTTACAAAATTGTAAAATTCACACCTTTTCAAGTTAGGGTAGTGTTTCGTTTACATTACTTTAAATGATTTTGTTGAACAGATTAACAGGTATCTAATGGTTGTTTTTGACACACAGGATTCACAGACTGTTTTTAATTCACAAACGTTTGAGGATATTCACTGAATTATTATTATTGTTTTACATTCTCGTTTGCATGTGAATTAAGTAAAATAAATCGGTTAATTACTCCTTGAGATAAGAAATAGCTACAGTTGTTAGATGTTTACAAACCCAGTGCCTTCTGGTTGTTGAAATTTATTATATTAGTAAGTATAATGGTAACGAAATTCCCCTTCATGAAGTTGTCATACAAATTATGGAACAATAAAAACATATTATGATCTAACAATAGTATCTGTTGGCAAACGCAAGCCTAAAATCTGCAGATTTGTGAAAGATGACTGTGTGAAAAATGTGTCTGAGTAGAATAGATTTCACAAAAAGCGATTATGCATAACTATACATGCTGTTATGT
>NW_013666305.1:371519-373977 GCF_000517525.1 Limulus polyphemus
GTTTTTTAAAGATTGTTTGATTGTAATTTAGCACAAAGCTACACAATTGGCTATCTGTTCTCTGCCCACCACGGGTATCGAAACCCGGATTCTAGCGTTGTAAGTCCGCGGACATGCCGCTGTGCCACCGGGTGGCTTTTTTTTATAAAAAAAGAAGAACTTAACGCGATAGAAAAATAAGTGATATGAATAATGTAGCACGTTATTAACAATGAAATTAAGTAAAAAAAAGTAGCCTCCCAATTATTCAGCGGTAGGTCTTAAGGCTTATACCGCTAAAAATCGGGTTTCGATACTCGCAGTGGCCCCGAACACAGATAGTCCATTTTGTAGTTTTGCTCTTAACAACAAACAATTATAAAAAATAAGTTAATTTTTTTATGAACGGGCAGTGAGAAACCTGATGTTATATCTTACGCCTCATAGTGTATTTTTGTTATTTTCATAAAAAACTTCTCAACATCAGGAGAAAGAAAATAAAAACAACAAACACATACCTGATTTACAAATAAACGACAAGCTTCTGCGCGTAAACACACACGCACAGCTTCTGTATATCCTCGTGTGCAGGTCCCTTGGTAAACACCGTCTAACGTCTAACTAAAGTTTTGTCGTCGTCTTGGTAGGTGTTCGGCGTGGCCAGGAAGGTCAGCAAAGACGACGTCTTGAGCTGGAATTCAGAACCTGCTTTATGCTCACGCTATTGGCTAGAACGAGGCGGCCCTGAACCAATGAATAAAGTTTTGTTATTTTATATAACTGTAGACTATTTCTCATGAAAAATAGCATAGAAAGTTGTGGCTTTAAATTATCAATATTTTTCAAATCGGCTTGAAATCTTACTTTTCACCGAAATAGGGATGGACAATATTTGATAATTATATATAAAACAAGATGGAGGCTGAGAATAGTTTATCAAGGAGGATAGAGGATGCAAAATGGTTTTAAAGCCTCGTATTTCAGCCTAACCTTCCGAATCCAAAAATAATTAAAGGATATTAGATACTGGGACCCAGAGTGCTTTAAAAAAAAAAAAAAAAAGAATTCGGGCTCGGGGCCCATAGGCGCGGGAATTTTCGGCGTTTCAGTTTGATATCGATCGTGGTTTTCTTTTCTGATTTTTCGCAACACCAATGGGAATTCGGGGCACTGTCAAGTAGAGTCGGGGCACGGGCCTTGTGTGCTAACGCCTAGCGACACCGCTGCTGGAGCCTTTCAAACTTTTCGGATGCATTTATTGGAAACATCAGAAAATGCAGAGTGTGGATGTAAAAAAAGGATGTACAGTAAATGAGTCCTAGCGGTTCTTCAATGGACAGCACTGTGTTGTAAAATGCACTTGTCATTATTGTAATAACACATACATAAATATATTGGAGTTATTAAGTATCTAAGAATATATACTAGGACGAACCGAGGCGTTTATTATAATATATTTGTTTGTAATTAAGCACAAAGCTACACAACGGGCTATCTGTGCTCTGCCCACCACGGGTATCGAAACCCGGACTCTAGCGTTGTAAGTCCGCAGACATACCACTGTTCCACTTGGGGGCATCATTATATGACGTTTCAGTTATCAGCATCTGCTTCTATTACATACTTTAGCAATGTTTTCGAGCATGCGCGATAAACTTTTTCTTGTACTGAATGTATCTATCTATAAGTAATTTCAATTTTACATTTCTATACATATAATTTAATTTCCACTCCTGCGCACGCGCATGTCAAAATTAAAACATAATAAAAAATTAAATATATGATGCGCAATACACGTTAAGATTTGTAAAAAAAAAAAATGTAGACTCAAAATCATTTAATTCAAAATATTTTCTTGTTGTTCTTGTTCATGTCTGTGTCTTTGTAAGTTTCAAATATTCTACTCATGCGTAAAAATGCTCATCAAAAGTGGCTCCACATCAGAAAATAATAAAAACAACCAGTTCTGTCACTGTTTCAGACGAAACACCTTGTTCTATCTAACAATATTATCAAACTTGAAGCACCTTATTATATTCAACTTTCAAGTATAATTAATATCTAAACACACCTTCTTGTATCCAAATATCAGTACAGTCAATTTCTACACAACGTGTATTATCTGACTATCAGATATAGTAAATTTCTACATACTTTGTTTTATATGACTATCAGATACAGTCTGTTTCTGTACGTTTGCTTTGTCAAACTAGCAATCATTCTAAATACAGCATGTTGTATACATTCATTAGTGGAACAGTACTGCTGAGCTTTTCACAAAAAATTGTTCACGTTTTGATACAAGAACCAGTAAGTTTGATAATATCTTATTGTTAGATAGAACAAGGTGTTTCAAGTTTGATAATATCTGATTGTTGGATAGAACAAGGTGTTTCAAGTTTGATAATATCTGATTGTTGGAGTAGAACAGGAGTTTCCAGTTTGTTAATATCTGATTGTTGGATAGAACAGGAGTTTC
>NW_013666305.1:374830-376198 GCF_000517525.1 Limulus polyphemus
TAATTGATGCAACAACACGTGTAGAACTGGATGATATTGTACGATAATTGATGCAACAACACGTGTAGAAATGGATGATTTTGTACGATAATTGATGCAACAACACGTGTAGAACTGGATGATATTGTACGATAATTGATGCAACAGCACGTGTAGAACTGGAGAGATTTGTTATTTGGAATAACTTTTTTTTGTAAGACAGTGTTATTTTTTACATTACAATTGTGGAACTTAAAACAATTTGAATTAATCACAATTATATATCATTACGAATAAGATGCAAATGAGCATCCCACGAAATTATAAAATTTTATTTACTACCTAGACATTTTTTAACGTTTAGAAAAGCCCCCCAGTGGCACAGCAGTATGTCTGCGGACTTACAACTCTAGAATCCGGGTTTCGATACCCGTGGTGGACAGAGCACAGATAGCCCATTGTGTAGCTTTGTGCTTAGTTACAAACAAACAAACTAGAACAATGTTCAGTGCTTAATACTCTGATTACGTAAATGTTTTGTAACAAAGAGCGACACCTGCTTATCCGGAAATAATATAGACAAAATTATAAAACCCTATAACCCGAGCCCTTTCGAAAAGTGGACCTTTCTTCTTCAGGGGCACACAAGAAGAAAGGTCCACCTTTCGAAAGCACTCGTGTTATCAGGTTTTTATTAATTTCTATCAAGATTTCTTGAACCTACGTGTTTTTCTAACATCATGAATAGGCAAAATTATAATACCTATTATCACAAATTATTCATCCTGAAAGAGTTTGTGTAAACACCGTGGTTTGTGTTAAATTATCTATTCTGAAAGGTCCTGTGTGAAACGCTGCGGTCCAAGTTAAAGTATTCGAACTGAAAGATTCAGTATGGAGCAGACGTTATTCAAGTTAAATTGTTCATTCTGATAGGTTTTGTGGGGGGTATTGCGAACCGGGGGAGGAGACTATTCACTCTCAATGTTTTCGTGTGAAATACTATGGTCCAGGTTTAGCTATTCATGCCGAGTTTTTATTATTACTTTCTTGTAACACTGTGGTTCGGTTGAAAGTATTCACTCCTGATGTGTAACTGTAAACTTTGGTTCGGTTGAAAGTATTCACTCCTGATGTATAACTGTAAACTTTGGTTCGGTTGAAAGTATTCACTCCTGATGTGTAACTGTAAACTTTGGTTCGGCTGGAAGTATTCACTCCTGATGTATAACTGTAAACTTTGGTTCAGGTGAAAGGATTCACTCCTGATGTGTAACTGTAAACTTTGGTTCGGGTGAAAGTATTCACTCCTGATGTGTAACTGTAAACTTTGGTTCGGGTGAAAGTATTCACTCCTGATGTGTAACTGTAAACTTTGGTTCGGGTGAA
>NW_013666305.1:377113-390842 GCF_000517525.1 Limulus polyphemus
CGGTTGAAAGTATTCACCCCTGATGTGTAACTGTAAACTTTGGTTCGGTTGAAAGTATTCACCCCTGATGTGTAACTGTAAACTTTGGTTCGGCTGAAAGTATTCACTCCTGATGTATAACTGTAAACTACAAGTAATCAGGAAAATCGTGCAAGCATATCGTACATTAAATTCAATGGATATTCGACACAATATAAATTATCCAAGGAAGCTTCTATACTATTGTGTTCCTTATAACACCTCTATAGCGCCCCCTTTCAGAATATACCCGCAGTAGATAAAGGAGTTTTTGGCCTTGAAAAGATTCTCGTGATACGAAAGCACAAGGAAGATATTATGACATGTAATGGATTTGAACTATGACCCCCCCCCTCTGGAAAAAAATATAATATTTTATATAAACGGTCAGTTTTTTGAATAAGACAAAATTTTAAACTAATATTTTCCTGTTTCCTCAAAAAGTTTATATTACAGTTTCTCGTGAATCAAAGTGTATAATAAAAAAGAGTAGCTACTCGTAAAAATCATTATTCAGTAATCGCCAATAACATTCTGTAGTGTATCAGACAAAGTACAGAATTTACAATGATGATTTTAAGAAAAAAAAACACATTTCATGGTTGTAGTTTTGGCAGAAGTGTTAAGATTATCCACAACTGTCTGTAATTTTGAACCATTAACCAGAAGGTAGTCAGTCAGCAGCACCTACCACCCGCGCTAAGTGATTGACTTTCACTCTTATAACACACCCACAACTTAAAGTGGAGTAAATATTTTTTTTTTTTACCGCACGAATTTGAACTCTTAACTCCACAGTTCTACTTCAGGGGAAATCCGCCCTCCAGTAATCGACTGGCGAAAATTAGTATCTATATAAATATAATTGTACTGTCTGTTGTAAATATCTATATAAATATAATAGTACTGTCTGTTGTATGTACATGTAACTACTTCGCAGGATGTGAATGGATATCCACCAAAATTGGTATGGAGGTTCATTGTGTCTATGTGGGGGGTACATACAAATTTTCAGTTTTGCGATTTGTATGGGCGTTTTTTTTTTACAATTACATATAAGGGACGCAACTTTTCATGTCCTAAGATAACTTTTCATTAATCATGAATTTACATAACTTCCGTCCAGGGGACGGGTAGTCCAGCTAGTATTACAATTTTTTGAAAATATATTTGTTTATTTTAGTATTGTATTTCATGAAATTCATTAGAAGTTTCCATTATTCACGTAGTTATCGCTTTTATTTTTTCACTACTGTATCGATGACTAAAAAATGTTTTCGTTATCAAAATAACGAAAAGTGAACCGATTATTTAAAGATTTGTTCTATATCACAGTTTAAAAGAAATGATTAATTCAATATCACAAAGATAATATTCGAACTTACTGTTTCATTCGTCTATTTAAGGTAACTAAGAAAAGCCGAAATTGGTGGGTTCAGTTCTTAATTTTATGGCTTTATTTCCTGGAAGTAAAACGTCACACATTAGGTAAAATCCAGTGTGAAGCATTTATTTTTCTTTTGTGAGTGTGTATAAAATACTCACGTTTTACGTGCTTGACATGACAGTAACAATATTCTAACTATGAAACTTCACCATTAATCACCTCTTTCTATATTTCGCATTTTTTCACCAAATTATTTTTTATGCGCACATTAAAGTGCACCTCAGTACCGCGTGGTGTCGCTGAAGTCTCCTGAAATAGTTTGGTTGTGGTTAAGCACAAAAGTACAAAATGGATTCTCTCTTCTCGCCACGAGTATTAAAACCCTATTTTTAGCGCGGTAATCTTGCAGACTTACCGCTGAGCCACGGGAAGACCTCTCGACATAAGCCATATTTTCAATTAACCTTTACCCACCTTTCCGATATAATGTCTCCGATTTTGATGAAATATATTTTTGTCACTGTAGATAAATGACCAAGTGGTTAGGGGTGCTCGACTCACAATCTGAGGGTCGCGGGATCGAATCATCGTCCCACCAAACGTGGTCGCCCTTTCAGCCGTAGGGGCGTTGGTAAAAGAGTAGCCCAATATTTGGCGATGGGGGGGGGGGGGGTGATGACTAGCTGTCTTTCACTGCTAAATTATGGACGGCTAGTGCAGATAACCCTCGTGTAGCTTTGGGCGAAATTCCAAACAAACCAAAAATCATTGAGAGATTCAGTGACATAATAGGGCTTTAAAACAACGTTAAGATTGTTTATCTGTCGCGAACTATCGATCTCTATACTAGAGTCTTTGGGGTGGAAACCGTAGAATGGAAGGTATTCACTAGAACTAGCGGTTCTCAATCTTCGGGTAGTCCGTGGAAAGATTGTATAATTAAGGAAATAAAGAGGCACCATAGTGCATAAAATCCAAAAATCCAGATACAAAAATCAGGTGGTCCGCGAAAATTGAAAAACTTTGACAATCACTACTCTAGACTGTCAAAGTTTCACTAAGGGTAGATTGTTTTAGAATTTCGCACATAGTTACACAATTACTATCTGCGTTATTCATAAATTTAAACTGATGGAGTAGAAGGAAGATAGCTAGTCAACAACAACTACGGTCCTAAAAGTGCGACTGTTTTTTGTTGTTGTTTTTTTTTGCGGTAATGGGACACGAACATTGGACCCCGTAGCTCCACATTCCGGCACTCTAACCACTGAGCTTAGCCCAGCTCGGAAAGGGGCTAAAAATTAAGTAAAACAAACAAAAAAGGGTTAACGCGGTTGAAAGTCCCAGTATACCGTTTGATTCTGAAACTGGCTATAAGAATGGAGCAAACAATATGATGTCACTATTGCATACGTCACTGATCACGTGATTTTACATCAGTCAAAATATAGAAAGTTGAATGCAAATAGAAGCATTTAGTTAAAGTAACTCAAGGGTGAATATGAGTGATAGTTGTTCAAAAATTGACAACAAAATCCTGGCCAACAAGCTGCTCGAAAAAATTCATTCGTCAAAGAGGTATTTGTAGAAGCAATAATGTAAGTAAAAATATTCTTTTTACTTGATTATTTTTATTACTTGCATAATTAATTATTGATAACATTTTAAGATCTGAAAATCTGGTCACCATAGCTATGTTAATTTTATTTGCTTAGACAGTTGCTATGGTAATCTCACATATAACACACACATTTATATTGAATAGATAAATACAGGAGAACATTCATAAGTCACTTTGGTTGAATATTAATAGTATTAATTATTATTATTTCTACTGTTACTGTATTACCAAAGTTAGATTCCAACTTTCCAACTGATGGCAGACCTGTAAATATGGTGTATATTTTTATACCAAAGTTATTATTTACGCACAATACGCCTAAAAATTACTCCAGGGGATTCATCAAGCGTAAAACGAAAAACTAATACAATGGGGATAGGCCTAACTATTGGCAAAAAACTTGGTATACAATCTACTGCTTTGCGAAGTGTGATAATAATTTTTTTACTGTTAAATACAATTATTAAACACTTAAAACCGTATTTATTTCTTAGAATTACCCCAATTTTAAAGTGCATTTTGTTTTTTAACTGGAAATTAATTTATTTTAGGGTGTAGGCCTTGCTGGCTTCCGATACCCAACTTTTGAAAGTATTACTTGACCTACTACCCACACAAATCCTAGTTTACATATATATAATTATTACTATTATACTTATTATGTAATTACAACTTTACAGTAGGTTCGAGCTTGAAATGTTATATTCATATCTTACACTTTATTTGGTACCTTATTATCATAAGACAGTTTAAGTTTTTCATGTAACTCAAACTCTTCTGTTTAACTCACATTTGTAGCTTCATACAAGTGAAACAGTTATTGGATGATTTTTATTTAATAGCAAAGCATTTCATTTATACCCACACGAAATGGTGTACTCCTAGAAAAAAACCCCTCAAAAACACGTACCTGCAGATATTCCAAATCCCACGCAATAGGCCTTGAGTTCACATTCTCACAATTAAGTACAAAAATCTCACGCAAAACCAGAGAAACACTTAAACTTTTTCATTCTGCGAAAAAGATCAAACCATGCTGAAACAGAAATGGTTGCTTATTCATGAATTTTTTTAGATCGTCAAGATAATTAACGCTAATTGTGTCTCGAAATGCACCAAACCGCCTCTATTTCCAACATTCTCCAAGGAACATCTCCCCCTCATGGCGCGTAGGGTTTTGTACACATCCGACTCTCAATACTTTCTGAACCCTGCCATCTATGCACCTGCCACTGTATGGCCTATAAAAATGGAAAATACGAAGCTACACGTCTAGAAATAAAACATTAATTATAATTTTTTGTTTGATTCAAGGTCACAATGACGGAATGTTGCACACGTTCTTACAGTTTAAACTTAGCCATACCTTCAGAGGATTGTTTAGCTGGCCCACACAACTTCTCTGCATCATGGACCACGTCCAAGAGATTATCAGACGAGATTTTGTATCTATGACAGATAGAGGTCATGATAAAATATAAATAACAAGAAAAAAAATTTTACTCTGCTTCTTTTTAATATTTTCTTCCTCAATTTGTACATAATTCCGGTCAGTATTTTATCTTATTAAACCAGTTCAGTAGTTTAATAATTTCATTTGTTAATTGTATTACGAAGAAATTAGACAAAACAGGATTTATTAAAACAATGCTGATAAAATAACAGAGATGAAAAGAATCTTTTAGCAGTATTGTTGGATACGATTTTGTACATCAAAACGTATGTGTAGTAGGTTATTGTTACATTTAGTAAAAAAAAGTAATGAAAATTATAATTCTCAAAAATATTACTACAATGTATTCATTTGATGTAGTGCTAAATTTTATAGTGTCGGAGCTCTACTAAACTTTCTAGCATACGTGTGATGTCGTTAGCAGATGACAGAATTCATATTCAAAACCTAATTTCCATTGCTAGAATACAAGTGCTTGAACGTTGTTCCGGATCGCTCCTGCAGCACCAAAACCTTGGCTGTATTATATTTTAATAATAGCGCTCACCAATAGACGCAACTGTTTATTTGTGGATTTATTTTCATCTTCAAAACGCGAATTTCGGCGAAGGAACGATGACATAAAGGCCTAATCCGTTCCTTGATTCGTTACTTCTGTTGCAGAAGTTTCGCTGTATTTCCAACTCATAAGTTCTGCTTGAAAGAGCGAAGAAAATAAATAAAGTAGGCCTAATGTAGTAATGGAATGTAAGCAGTTTGTTTGGTTTCATATATAGTCCTTTATTCACCACTAATAACCTAAAATACTTTAGAGTGATAGGTAGCATGTGAGAGTGTGTTTTTAAGCTAGAACTATAGAAATTTTTTTGTTAAAGCTGTATTAAATTCTCATTGTATTTGAGAGTCCCCCCAAAAAAATCAGTTTAGGTGAGTCACTTTAACCTATTTTTAGTCTTCCTTTAAGCCATAAGTTGATATATTAAACAAGATGGAAGAAGTCAATTACCTATTGAACATCTTAGTGCTAGTTGTAAACGGTTAAACATTGGAGAAGACATTAAAAGGATGTAACGATCAATACCAGCTCATCACACAAGACAGTAGTTTTGGAAAGTAGGGTTAGCCTTTAAATGATGCGTTTCCACCTTAGATTAACTTAGACCACAAGTTGTTCTAATTCAGTGTTTCTCTCGTTGCTTTATCCGTTTCAACGTTTAGAAATATTGTGTTTTCCTTGTCACTACAAACGTTGCAAAATGACTGAATTAAATGTAAAACATATTTTGTTCACATTTTAATAAACTTTTACCATGACTAGATGAGAACTACAGCTCTAAGTAAAATAGGTTCTCATCAGCACAACTACAGGTCAGTGTTGAAGGATGTTCACAGTGGTTCTATATTTGGTGCGTGTACCAATTACAGTTGTAGTTCTTGTCAGTCCAGCTACAGATCAGTGTTGAAGGATGTTCACAGTGGTTCTATATTTGGTGCGTACCTACACCAATGACAGTTGTAGTTCTTGTCAGTCCATTTACAGGTTAATGTTGAAGGATGTTCACAGTGGTTCTATATTTGGTGCGTACCTACACCAATGACAGTTGCAGTTCTTGTCAGTTCAGCTACAGGTTAGTGTTGAAGGATGTTCACAGTGGTTCTATATTTGGTGCGTACACCAATGACAGTTGTTTTGTTTGTTATTCGTATATGCTGAACGGTAGCTATATTGTTTTTTTTTGATTTTATTAATCACCTTGTTTAACTTTCACTGTCATAATATCCTGCGTGACCATATTTTTACACACTGCTAGTAACAGATTCATGAGGCGGAAAACGTAATCTAATGATGAATGATATAACCACAGGAGTGACGAACAACAACGTATTTATTGAACGTTGACAGTAAAAGCAAAACTATTCTGTGATTGGATTTTGCAGCACATTGCTACTGTATAAGCTGGTGTATGAAAGTATGCAGGTGTGGGTTCAGCACAATTTTACCTATGAATGATTTTGTTTGATTATTGTAAAGCACAAACCTACATAATGGACCATCTGTGCTCTTCCCACCACAGGTATCGAAACCCAATTTATTTGCGTCATAACTACCAATAAAAAGCAAAATGACTTGAAATTTGTCTTCCTCAATCTATGTGCCCCTATGAAAAGAAACTGCTCGCAACAGTCTTCCTACGCAGTTCCATTGCATATTATTCCTGCACGTTCCAGTGCATAATCCTCTTGCGCAGTTCCAGTGCATATTCCTTCTGCGCAGTTCCAGTGCATGATCTCTCTGCGCAGTTCCAGTGTATATTACTCCTACGCAGTTCCATTGCATATTATTCCTGCACGTTCCAGTGCATAATCCTCCTGCGCAGTTCCAGTGCATATTCTTCCTGCGTTGCCAACATTTAAGTGGGACACAAAGATCGTATTGCATACCTGTCAACAAATTACTTGCAAAATAAAGAAGAACTTGTAGTGTAATTAACGCCGTTTAACAACAAACAGCTTTAGTTTTTCTTACTCTCTTGAGTGACTTTCGCGTTTCTTGTTGAAGTCATTCTAGAACATACGCGCTACACTACTACTGATGACATCACATAAAGTGCGCTCGTGGGTCCACCTGCAGGAATGCTGGAGAAAACTCATCCAAGGAAAATGTCCATAAGACGTGTAATAACGTATAGTTAACAGTTATTATATTGACTACAATTTTAATAAGTTAGACGGGTTTAATGTTAGATTTGAAATGTACTCACGATTAAGGACAATCCCGGCTTAAATTCCATTGTAGGTCTAAAGAAGAGTTTAGTTACAAACTGAATGTCGTAAACGTGTTTTCTAACAAATAGACTTCAAAGTTTGATTATTATTGTTCAAGCGTGGCCTAAAAAATAATTTTCTATGCATTAAACATTTTAAATTTATTTGTAAATAAAACCTGTTTTCATGTCAAAATGTCTCAGAACATTAAACTCTATGAAATATAATAAACATAGAACAAGTAAATATATAATCCACTTATAATATTTGTCACAGATGACGCCACTGTGACATCTTGACAATATACGATTTTTTGTGTGTGACTTTTGACACGTGATATTCTGATTGGACGAGAGCCATGATACTGTTTATATAACACGTATAAAATATTAAGTAGGTAAATATTACCTATAATATAATGAAGAACTGGAGATACAAAACTGATGACGTTGATTAGATATTACAGGGGGGCAAATTTTTGAAGCGGCACCAATAAAACGTGAAAATGACGTTTGTGAGGCAGGGGAATAAAATAACTTTTTTCCTCAAAAAAATCACAATTGTATTTTTTAATTATAGAAGTATAAAATGTTTTTCATTTGTACTGTATTTTTTACTTGGTAATAAAATATTGAGGTCTGTTTAAATCATAAGTGACTAAATTTCGCTTTATGTTTTTTATTCTTAATTTTTGAAAAAGTAAATAAGGATTACGTTTGCAGGCGGAGGGACGCCAGAAATTAAACGTCATGCTGTTTTTTGGCGCCATCCCAAAATTCGACCCTTCCTTTATAAGAACGTTGTTTATCTTTTACTTTAAGAGGCTTGACTCTCAAGATGGTGGGCTCGAAGAACGCCTATTCTGACATTAGCGGCACCTATGGGAAATTTAACTTTCCCACGCTTTTTTTTTAAGATATTGAATAATGCTGACTTATGCCGAGCTTTCACAATGTGTAATTCTATTTGAGTTCAACTCAATGGCGCAAGGTATTCTTTCAACATGTTAACATCGAACAGAATCAGAGCTTTGGATGTAAGTTTTCATGTAAGCTTTCACATCTTTCATTCATTCATTTTTTTTGTCAAATGTTAGACCCAACTAACGAAAGGCAACAGGGATAATGTGAAGTGTTTAGGTCTTGATAACCGGTCAACAATACTGATTGACGGGGTTCTTTGTTAACGAAACATAATACTCACCTACAAAGACGGTCTACAGCATTGCTTCACCTGCTATATAGGTAAGGCACAGGATAATATCAATAAATATAGGTCTACAGCATTACATCTTACTTGCTTTATAGATGATATCAATAAAAAAAGATCTACATCATTACCTCTTATCTGCTCTATAGGTAGACACCAGATGATATCAATAAATAATGGTCTACAGCGTAACCTCTTACCTATTCTATAGATGATATCAATAAATAAAGGTCTACAGCAATACCTCTTACCTGCTCTATAGATGATATCAATAAATAAAGTCTAGAGCATTACCTTTTACCTGCTTTATAGATGATATCAATAAATAAAGGCCTACAGCATTACCTTTTATCTGCTCTATAGATGATATCAATAAATAAAGGTCTAGAGCATTACCTGTTATCTGCTCTATAGATGATATCAATAGATAAAAGCCTACAGAATTACCTAATATCTGCTCTATAGATGATATCAATAAGTAAAAGTCTACAGCGTTACCTCTTACCCGCTCTATAGATGATATCAATAAATTAAGAAGAATTAAATAACGTTTACAGCATTGCTTCACCTGCTCTATAGGTAAGGCACAAGATAATATCAATAAATATAGGTCTACAGCATTACATCTTACTTGCTTTATAGACTATATCAATAAATAAAGATCTACATCATTACCTCTTACCTGCTCTATAGGTAGACACAAGATGATATCAATCAATAAAGTCTACAGCATTACCTCTTACCTGCTCTATAGATGATCAATAAATAAGGGTCTACAGTATTACCTCTTACTTGCTCCATAGATGATCAATAAATAAGGGTCTACAGTATTACCTCTTACTTGCTCCATAGATGATATCAATAAATACAGGTCGACAACATTGCTTCTCACCTTCTGTACGGTGATAGTAGGAGTGGCATAACTCGGTCATAAAGCCACCCTACCCTCACCATTAAAACCTTTTTCGAGTTTCAGTCAGAGTATTTCCAATATTAAAAAATACGGTCCATGGTTGGCCAAGGTCGCTATATCATTGTATAGTAGTTGATATCAATAAATAAAGATGGTCTACCACATTATTCTCACGTGCTTGTGACGTAAAAGCTTAGTTCCGATTCTGAATAACTTGAGAATGCCTCAAGTGCAACATATATATACCGTAAAATTAAACAGTTCAAACAGACATGATCAGAAAAAGCATGTTACTGTGCAACATATATACGTAAAATTAAACAGTTCAAACAAACATGATCAGAGAAAGTATGTTACGAATAGATGTCACCCAATCTTCACAGCTCTGTTATTAACAGTTTCCAATAACGTTGTAAACCACCCACGTGTTTTTTTTTCAGGGATTACCCACGTGTTTTTCGTGAACAGATTCCCTTGTATTGCTGAAAGAATACCGAGAATGAATTGCCACATGTATTTATTGTATTCATACACTTTACTAGTATCTCTCTTTTTTTTATGTCGCTTTATTCAGAGCTGACTTTCATTTTCGGAATACTTTCTCTATCTCCAGTGTATCTATTGTGATATTTTAGACAACAGGCTATACTGAATGTGTGGCATTTAAGGGCAATTAATTATTTCCGAAGACAAATTAGACGTCTTGGTATGGATAGAATTACATTCATGTCAGGCTTACTTAGCAACATATAAAACATGTTACTCACGGGAGTGCCGCGCATTCTACTTCAAGTTAAAGTATCAACCTTAAATGATACAATGTAACATTACACAAACTAGAACCCTTATATGATACAATGTAACATTATACAAACTAGAACCCTTAAATGATACAATGTAACATTATACAAACTAGAACCCTTATATGATACAATGTAACATTATACAAAGTAGAACCCTTATATGATACAATGTAACATTATACAAAGTAGAACTCTTATATGATACAATGTAACATTATACAAACTAGAACCCTTATATGATACAATGTAACATTATACAAACTAGAACCCTTAAATGATACAATGTAACATTACACAAACTAGAACCCTTATATGATACAATGTAACATTATACAAAGTAGAACCCTTATATGATACAATGTAACATTACACAAACTAGGACTTTTACAGTAAAAGAAAAAAAATGTTAAATTTATAGTGAACAATGTCACATTTTTATAATATCTTGTTAATATGAATTATTTTTGTTTTTTAGTGAGCTATCCATGTAGATCAATATAGTTTCCCTTAATGTTGGGAGCATTCGCATATGAACAACCAAATTTCGTTTACTGTTTGTGTGTATACATACTGATAAGTTTGTTTGTTTCTAATTTCGCGCAAAGTTACACGAGGGCTATCTGCGCTAGCCGTCCCTAATTTAGTAGTGAAAGACTAGAGTGAAGGTTAGTCATCACCACCCACCGCCAACTCTTGGGCTACTCTTTTACCAACGAATAGTGGGATTGACCGTCATATTATAACGCCCCCACGCCTGAAAGGGCGAGCATATTTGGTGGGACAGGGATTCGAACCCGCAAACCTCAGATTATGAGTCAAGCGCCCTAACCACCTGGCCATGCCGGGCCTCACACTGATAAGAGCATCCACTTTGTATTAATCCTGACCTTTCTTAAAGTCTTGTCTACATTAAATATTACTGAATACGGGAAAGCCAACTTCTTGGGGGTTGCACACAGACTGTCCGTTTTATTAGTACCAATAATCGCAATAAAACCTTGAATTCAACAAGATACTTGAGCATGTCTTGGTTAATAGAAACCAATTTGTTCAAGAGTTTGAATATCAATTGATTCGAAGCTCTCAGATGAGGAAAATGATAAGAGTGACGTTAGAGTTCATTCTAAACTAATAGCTCAGTCGAATTAAAAGCCAGTGATCATACTGGTTGAAGTCACTGTCATGGCCTTGAAAACAAAGTAGAACACGAGCACCGTGGATTGTTTCAATATCATCTTGTAGACTTTCTCTAATGTGATGTCTTTCTACAATTACGAGACTCATGTTGAAGTCACTGTCATGGCCTTGAAAACAAAGTAGAACACGAGCACCGTGGATTGTTTCAATATCATCTTGTAGACTTTCTCTAATGTGATGTCTTTCTACAATTACGAGACTCATGCTGTCATTCGATATATCATACAAGCATTTTTTTTTTTTTGTCATACGAGTAACACGAGAACAGGAATTTCTAAGAAAGTAGGCAGTCAGTGTAAGAACATATACTTAAGTTTGTTCTGAAATTCATAAATAGATTTCTAGTAACATCCTCAGTCTATTATTAACAGCTGGCAGCGATCTAAAAGTCATCTGAATGTTTTTAAAGGAATTCCCTTCGTGCTTTCTGTGCA
The DNA here is from genome assembly GCF_000517525.1 of Limulus polyphemus. Classification (NCBI taxonomy): domain Eukaryota; kingdom Metazoa; phylum Arthropoda; class Merostomata; order Xiphosura; family Limulidae; genus Limulus; species Limulus polyphemus. The sequence goes on from NW_013666305.1 coordinate 388,915, forward strand.
AAGAGTTCCTAGCATTGTTGGAAGGATACCAAGACTGAAGTGCCCCATAAATTCATTACAATTATACTCTTTATTAACAAAAGGTGAATAGTGTAAGTCAACTGAAAAAAAAATCAACACAGAATGTTTCCAAGATGCTACTAAAACAAATATATACATGGCATGATCATGTTGGTTATTAGCTAAATAATTTGACAATCCAAGAATCAACGCCAGTGTACTTCAATACTGGCAACATTCTTCGTATTTTAAAAACAAAACAACAACTAAAGCTTTGACGTTTAATATTTTCAAAAGACGTTTCTGACTGTTAAAATTGCTTCCAGTATCAAGAAATAAAAATTATATTCCAGTGGTTTCTGTTCTTGGTTTCATTAGTTGTTTCGAACACTTCAACCTTCTTGTTAATCCTTAGTAATCTTGTAACAAGTTAAACACATCAACCATCATGTTAATCCTTAGTAATCTTGTAACAATTTAAACACATCAACCATTTTGTTAATCCTTAATCTTGTCTCAGTTCAAACACTTCAACCTTTTTGTTAATCCTTAGTAATCTTGTAACAAGTTAAACACATCGACCATCATGTTAATCCTTATTAAACTTGTAACAATTTAAACACACCAACCATCTTGTTAATCCTTAATCTTGTCTCAGTTCAAACACTTCAACCTTTTTGTTAATCCTTAGTAATCTTGTAACAATTTAAACACATCAACCATTTTGTTAATCCTTAATCTTGTCTCAGTTCAAACACTTCAACCTTTTTGTTAATCCTTAGTAATCTTGTAACAATTTAAACACACCAACCATCTTGTTAATCCTTAATCTTGTCTCAGTTCAAACACTTCAACCTTTTTGTTAATCCTTAGTAATCTTGTAACAAGTTAAACACACCAACCATCTTGTTAATCCTTAATCTTGTCTCAGTTCAAACACTTCAACCTTCTTGTTAATCCATAGCAAAGGCCTTAAACTTGTCGTCAAACACTTCAGTGAGGTTTTACTTTAAAAAAAAACCTACTTTTTATTTCTTAGGTGAATCATTTTAATGCAGAGAAGACGCAGATATGGAAAGAAAAACGAATAATAGTTTTTTTCTTTCCAAATTTCAACCTAGTAATTTTTGCTACCTACTAATTTTGTACTAGCTTTAAAAATGGCCATATATCGGCTTCCTCTAAATGAATTTTAAAAAGAATTTATTTGCTCTTTCTAACTGTCCATTCTCCATTTTCCCATATAGACTGGGAAATTCTAGAGTCAAACCGTGGGGGAGAAAGGTTTTTGGCAACTGTTCAAGATGACTTTCTTCATCAATTAGTCAATGAACATACTAGAAACAATGCTATTTTAGATTGACTGTTAACTTCAGACCAGATCAAATGTGAAAGTTTCTTAAAGATAAATTTTTAAATATTCAAGGTAAACATATTCCTTATAAAAAGAAAAGGGTAGCTGCAAGTAAAAATTGTTTGATCTCGTTTCCATCTATCAACTGTTCAAGATGAACAATACTGCTTAACTCTTCATTAATAAAAACCGAAGAAAAACCAAAATTTAATAATCCAACCATCTCATAATCATCCATCAAGGGTCCTACTCCCATCCTAATATTTTGTTTACCCTTAATGTATTTAAAGAAATCCTTACTGTTAATTTTTACATTTTCAGCCAACCTTTTTTTCATACATCCCTTTTGGTGTCTTAATTTTCTGTTTCTCCAACTTTCTTGATCTTCTAAGTCTCCTGTCATACCATTCAATTTAAATTTATGATGTTTTTCTTTAATTTTATCTTTTATATTCTTTGTGAGTCCAAGTGGAGATGACAGCATTAATCCTGAGTTGGTTAAGAAAAATTTGGGAAGTTTAAAAAACGATAAGGCTTCTGGGCCAGATATTTCCCCAAGGGTTTTGAAGGAGGT
>NW_013666305.1:391798-396074 GCF_000517525.1 Limulus polyphemus
TAAGGGTATGGATTTGGTGTATCTGGATTTTCATAAAGCATTTTACAAGTTGCCACATAAAAGGCTTGTAAAAATTATCTCCATAGGGGGATAAGTTAGCAAACTGGATAGAAGAGTGGCTGGATGGAAGAAAGCAGAGGGTTGTTACAAATGGAGTTCAGTGAAACTGGATTAATGTCACAAGTGGAGTACCTCAGGGCTAAGTCTTAGGATCTTTGCTCTTTTTGACTTACATCAATGTGAAGAGGACGCTGCTGATTTACAAAAGGATTTAAATCATTTAGTGAGTTGGACAAATAAATTACAAATAGGTTTTAATTATAATAATTGCTAGATAATGCATGAGGGTTATCATGCATTATAATTTGGATGGAGTATAATTTGGATGGGAATATCCTTAACAGTGTTATGAATGAAAGGGATCTTGGTGTAATAGTCGATCAGTCTCTAAAGCCGTTCAAACAGTGTGCTGTTGCTAGTGGTAGGGCAAATAGGACTTTAAGTTGTATCTACAGAAATATTGAATACAAGTCTACAGAGGTTATAATTTCATTGTATATGTCACTGATTAGGGCACATTTGGAATATTGTGCTCAGTCTTGGGCTCCTTACCTTAGGAAAGACATTGCACTGTTGGAAAAGGTTACTAGAATGTAGGGGTTGTCATACGAGGTGAGGTTGAAAAAAAAAAAAGAGTTAGGGGGATCTGATTGAGGTGTTTAAGATTGTAAAGGGAATTGATAGTGTTGATGCGTAATCTTTTTTCATACTCAACAATGAGAATAGTAGGACTAGGGGACACAAGTATAAATTTTGGCAGGGTAGGAGTCATCTTCAACTAGGATAGTTTTATTTTTCTAACAGGGTGGTTGGCCTTTGGAATGGGTTGCCTTCAGATGTTGTGGAGGCAGTAAATTTAAGTGAGTTTAAGAGAAAGCTTGATAAGTATATGAATGATAAGGGCTGGATTTAAGATTTAAAAAAATTATTTATTAATAGTATTAGTTTAGTTTAGAAGGTGGAACAGCCGAGATATACCAATATTGTCCCAAAACGTTATGTTATGAAAATGTTTAGTTTTGAACCTAAAACTATCACGAGGCTTATATAAGTAAGCTTTTTTAACGTAATAATTGTTGGTTAACGACATCTTATCAATACGTTCTTATAAGAGACTCGTTTAGGTGCTTGTTCCTTTTAATTAAACGTTTTTCGCTTCAGAAAAATGTTTATATCCTGAACTGAACGAATATCTATTTATTAATTGGCTAATATATATATTGCTCTTTCAGCATAACAGCTTTCTGATTTTTTGACTGGCTTAAAAATACGAGATTATTTTATTTTTACAAAATGGAGAAATTTGATTTTTCTAACTGATTGAACATTTTTTTTTTATGTTCTCGGAAAATATTTGATTTTCGGCTAAAAATTTAACTATCAATAATTTATTTTACCTTCTACCAGCTTTGTGATTTCCCAAAATCTTACAATGGTAATGACGTCAGTAAGTAAGTTAGATTAATACACGTATATATATATATTCTAAAATCCCTTGCAGGCTTATCACCATAAACTTGTGTAGTTTTTATCGCTGGCTTTTATACATATAATTGTTCGAATATTTCATGAACGGCCCCCCCCCCCAGTATATCTACGGACTTACAACGCTGGAATCCGGGTTTCGATACCCGTGGTGGGCAGAGCATAGATGGCCCATTGTGTAGCTTTATGCTTAATTACAAACAAAACAATTTCATGAACGCAGGTATACTAATGGGCTACTGAAAAGATAAAGGTTCCTTTTTATAAACACCTACCGCGTATTGTGGTTTCACAAACCATAATATGGAGTTAAATGTGTATATAATTAGTTTATATTTGACTAAGTATGTGAGAGACATGTTATACTTTAGCGATTTTCTGTTTCTTTCTTTGCAATAATTACAATTTTGTACCACTCCTTTATTTCTGTTTGTTTATTTTGAATTTCGCGCAAAGCTACACTAGGGAAATCTGCGCTAGCCGTCCCTAATTTAGCAGTGTAAGACTAGAGGGAAGGCAGGTAGTCATCACCATCCACTGTCAACTCTTGGGCTACTATTTTACCAACGAATAGTGGGATTGACCGTCACATTATAACAGCCCCCACGGCTGAAAGGGCGAGCATGTTTGGTGGGACGGGGATTCGAACCCGCGACCCTCAGATTGCGAGTCGAGCGCCCTAACCACCTGGTCATGCCGGGCCCATTTATTTCTGAGCCGATCATTTTGAAACTCGAGTGGAACGTGTCTTGGTTCAATAAGCGTTGATGCCCTTTTCTTTTCTTTAGGTTCCTTTCCAGTTTTAGTGGGTCAAAGGTCAAAAATTACAAAACCAAATATTTTAGCCTGCAGTTTCCTTTTATTTCCATCAATCCAAATGAGCCTCGGCACAAAGATATCTCCTCTGCAAAAATCCTTTTATTTTCATCAATCCAAATGAGACTCGGCACAAAGATATCTCCTCTGCAAAAATCCTTATATTTCCATCAATCCAAATGAAACTCGGCACAAAGATATCTCCTCTGCAAAAACACTTATATTTCCATCAATCCAAATGACACTCGACACAAAGATATCTCCTCTGCAAAAATCCTTATATTTTCATCAATCCAAATGACACTCGACACAAAGATATCTCCTCTGCAAAAATCCTTTTATTTCCATCAATCCAAATAAGACTCGGCACAAAGATATCTCCTCTGCAAAAATCCTTATATTTCCATCAATCCAAATGACACTCGACACAAAGGTATCTCCTCTGCAAAAATCCTTATATTTCCATCAATCCAAATGACACTCGACACAAAGGTATCTCCTCTGCAAAGAGAAAAAAAACCAAAAACAAACAAAAAAAGACTAAAGCAGAGAAATTGTATATTTTTTTGTTAAATTAAAAACTAAAAAATTGGGTTTTTGGTCTGCTCATATTTTGACGAATCCAGATGGGTTTTTACACAACGATACCCCATGAAACACCCCAAACGCTGTCGAATCGGTAATGGATAATTATAACGAATACACTATAGAAACTTTTGCGCAAAATGCTTTTCATCAAAACATTTCGGTGTTTTGATTCTCCACGGTGGACAAAGTGCAAGATGATTCGTCGTGTAGCTTGTCGCTAAAAAACAACAATAATAATAAACAAAACAAAACTGGAACTCGCGCTTTCAAATCCCGAAAAGTCTCGTTTTCAGCGTGTTCGGGTTTGCCAAATTTAAACATAAACATCATAACAAAATATCGTATTTTTTATGACGTGTGTCGGAATACATAGTTCTAAAAACGGTTTCTCATAAACAGTGGGACGGTGATCAGTCGAAGGGAAGGTCTGGGAGGTTTTTTTCTTCTTCTTCTATTCATCGGAAGATGATGTAAAAAGATGAACGCGCACAAGTTTTTAATCTTCCTCGCCAACCGCAATGATACGGTCTTTTTAAGAGTGACGTTTCCTGCAAGCTCTCAACGAGTCAGCGGACCATCTGAAAGAAGCGGCGGAAATGGCGCCGCACCTGTTGCAAACACGCGCAACCTTTGAACCTTTGGGAATACTTAATATACGCCGGCTTCACGGTTGTTTGGGTAACGACTTTCCCGGGTTGAGAGGACATCTAGCTGCTGATGACGAGTTAATGTTTTCAAGTAGACGTTACGTTAGCCATGATGAGTTAATGTTTTCACGTAGACGTTATGCTACCCATGACGAGTTAATGTTTTCACGTAGACGTTATGCTACACATGACGAGTTAATGTTTTCACGTAGACGTTACGTTACCCATGACGAGTTAATGTTTTCACGTAGACGTTACGTTACACATGAATAGTTAATGTTTTCACGTAGACGTTATGCTACCCATGACGAGTTAATGTATTCACGTAGACGTTATGTTACACATGACGAGTTAATGTTTTCACGTAGACGTTATGTTACATATGACGAGTTAATGTTTTCACGTAGACGTTATGTTACACATGAATAGTTAATGTTTTCACGTAGACGTTATGTTACACATGAATAGTTAATGTTTTCACGTAGACGTTATGTTACACATGAATAGTTAATGTTTTCACGTAGATGTTACGTTACCCATGAATAGTTAATGTTTTCACGTAGACGTTACGTTACCAATGGAGAGTTAATGTTTTCACATAGACGTTACGTTACCAATGGAGAGTTAATGTTTTCACGTAGACGTTACGTTACCAATGGCGAGTTAATGTTTTCACGTAG
>NW_013666305.1:396130-397957 GCF_000517525.1 Limulus polyphemus
GTAGACGTTACGTTACCAATGGTAGAGTTAAAGTTTTCTACATAGACGTTACGTTACCAATTGGTAGAGTTAATGTTTCACGTAGACGTTACGTTACCAATGGCGAGTTAATGTTTCACGTAGACGTTACGTTACCCATGACGAGTTAATGTTTTCACGTAGACGTTACGTTACCAATGGAGAGTTAATGTTTTCACATAGACGTTACGCTATCAATGACGAGTTAATGTTTTCACATAGACGTTACGCTATCAATGACGAGTTAATGTTTTCACGTAGACGTTACTAATCTACTTGAACTGCCTGCTTTATCTTCTCTTAACAACGACATCCGGGCAGCGAATAAAATCGTTCTGTTATGTTTACATGTCACAGTGAAAATGTTAGATACCGAAATATCAAGATATGTTCTATACTAAATACTACTGCAGTTTAAATGGTTAAATTATGACATATTGTTTGTTTACTGTAGCACGAAGTTATACAATAGGCTATCTGCACTCTGACCACCACAGAAAATAGCGTTTTAGCGTAGTAAGTCCATAATATTACCACTGACCCACTGGGGGACCATGCTCTAACTCTACACGATGGCTATCTGCTCAAGCCGTCCCTAATTTAGCAGTGATAAACTAGGGGGAGGGCTGATAGTCAATCACTATCGCCCACAGCCAACTGTTGGGCTACACTTTTACCAACGAATAGTGGATTTGACCGTCACATTATAACGCCCCCATGGTTGAAAGGGCATGTTCGGTGCGGAGGATTCGAAACCCGCTACCAGCAGATTTCGAGCCGGGCGCCAACTAACCAGCAGACCATGCCCAAGCTACGTTACAATAACTAAACTTCTAATAACTTTATTATATATATCTGTCCCTTGAGTAATTACGGCCCTCTATTACGTTGAATAAAATAGATTTTTAGTTTAACCTCAACTACATTTTTACCTGTCACACTTTATTACCGTACTGAAAAACACATTTTTTTTTTCTGATACAGAGACCAAAGTTATATATTTTATCAAAACTAATAACCCACATTCTTCGAAAAGTTGCAAGCGCCCCCTCATGGAAATTTATTGTGAAATGTCAATAACTATTATAACTCAACAGTCTAATGAAACGTGTTGAAAGTACAATTATTAGGAGAAAACCAAATAGCGACTAATTTCCCCAAATGTTTCAGATGAACGATAGAATTAGAAAGTTACTACCGTGAATCCTAAGCGATTTAAACGTATGGTTTTTAATACCTTTTATTCTAAACTGAAGTCTGACTACAATTCTGTCTGTTCACAATGTAACCTGTACTATTTGTGATATCCATCAGTGAGTGTTGTTCCTCAATATTATAATGTTTAGTGTTTGGAAACAAGTATAAAGGTCTCCTTCCAATCAGAAACAGGGAACACTGAAGAACGAAGACATTTACAACTATGTAAGAAAACGGAACAATTAACCTGTAGTAAACATCCACTAGAGGGCGCCTTTAAATATTTGCAAATTATCAGAAACAGGGAACACTGAAGAACGAAGACATTTACAACTATGTAAGAAAACGGAACAATTAACCTGTAGTAAACATCCACTAGAGGGCGCCTTTAAATATTTGCAAATTATCAGAAACAGGGAACACTGAAGAACGAAGACATTTACAACTATGTAAATAAACGGTACAATTAACCTGTAGTAAACATCCACTAGAGGGCGCCTTTAAATATTTGCAAATTATCAGAAACAGGGAACACTGAAGAACGAAAACATTTACAAGTATATAAATAAACGGTACAATTAACCTGTAGTAAACATCCACTAGAGGGCGCCT
>NW_013666305.1:398725-404597 GCF_000517525.1 Limulus polyphemus
TTTATTAATCACACAAAGTGAATTACACGTGAAGAACTTCACGTGTAATTCACTTTGTGTGATTAATAAACAGTTTGTATTACATCACAAAAACCAGACCACCAACACAACCCCCCCCCTTTACCCCACATTGCCACTCCTAACCTTGTTTCACTTTTAGAAACATCTTTTCAAGTATTTCACCCTACAAAATTCAACATTTATGTTGAAAATCACGTTCCTGAAATAGTTTTATACAGTTTGTATCAGATGATCACAAAAACCAGACCACCAACACAATTCGTCACGTGTAATTCACTTTGTGTGATGAATAAACAGTTTGTATTACACCATAAAAACCAGACCACCAACACAAATCTTCACGTGTAATTCACTTTGTGTGATTAATAAACAGTTTGTATCAGATGATCACAAAAACCAGACCACCAACACAAATGTTAACAAATTCACTAATATTCAAAACACCATGCCACGATCCTTTACAATACCTTCAAATAGGAGCGTCCTTACCTGTTAACAAAATTCACTAATATTCAAAACACCATGCCACGATCCTTTTACAATACCTTCAAATAGGAGCGTCCTTACTTGTTAACAAAATTCACTAATATTCAAAACTGCTGACCAGATGAAAGGCAATCAGTCAGCAGCACTCACCGCCACAAAGGATTTGTCCGAGTGTTTGACGGGATTGACTCTCACTTTTTTTTATTACGCGCCCAGGGCTGAAAGTATGGAGTGTATTCACCGGGACACCACGTCACGAACCCTTCAATCGACAGCCCGACTTGCCGACCACTGGGTTTCCCAGCCTTGAACGGCAATAGATGATACTAGTGTTCCCATTTTGCCGTCACGATAGATTAAACCGTTAACTATGAATTTAAGAAATTCGACCGTTTTCGGCAGGTAACTAGTTAGCAGCCTTTTTACAATATATTTTCAAACAAAAAATTTAGAACAAGTAAAAAAAAAAAGTTAGACCAATATACTTGTCATACAGGCCTTATAAACTTTTCATGGTATGTTTTGAATTTCGCACAAAGCCACTCGAGGGCTATCTGCGCCAGCCGTCCCTAATTTAGCAATGATAGACTAGAAGGAAAGCAGCTATTCAACACCACCCACCGCCAACTATTGGGATACTTTTTTTCATCAACGAATAATAGGATTGACTATCACATTATAACTCTCCCACAGCTAAATGGTCGAACATATTCGATGGCAGGGATTAGAACCCGCAGATTGCAAGTCTAGCACCCTAACCACCAGGCCATGCTAGGCCTAACTTTTTATGCACTAGACTGTCTGTGATTCAACCCATTTCTTTGTTGGTTATCGGGATCCCGAAAAATAATAATTGAATCACACAGAAAAAGAATTTACCCAAATTTCTTGGCCAGTTCTTTACACATTGCGTTTTAAAACAATAAAATTACCCAATATGACATAAACGGTCCCATTGACAGTGATTGGTAAAAAAAGAAGTTAATTTGATAGTTATGTTGCAAACTTAAGACTCCTCAAACTTTGTGTATAGATTGATTTTTATTATATTTCTAGCGATATAAAACGCAACTATAAAGTTTATCAGTACTGGCTGAAGTACCTTAAGTTAGCCTAATTATTATTCTAAAAGGTGGCGCCATCTATTTTAATGCAAACCTATAATCAACTTCTATGCGCAATAGGCGTTCACTGTTATATTTTTTTGAGGCAAGTTATTTTATAACTTTAATTTTCGTGACACCTGGATTAGCGATTACAAATTAAGACTTTTCGATAGATTTCCAGTTTACTATATATATATATACAGTAGACCCAAAATATTACACTTAAAAATGCATAGTGATTATAGGAGAATAAATGGTAAGGGAGAAACTTCGCGAGTCCTGTTTAACCCTCAACTCAACTAGTGCTGCTCTCTACCCGATATTTTTGGTATCATATCCTCAATCAGTTCATGAGTGTTGAGCAGTGCGGATGTTCTGTTTCAGTTCTATTTGTTACTGTTTTAATCATCTGTTTGTCGTTTGTGGGCCATTCTGATCCCACTGTATTATAAAGATAATATTTTTGAAGTTTATTACACATGGGTCATTTTGACCTACCTCGTCTCTACCAGTGATCTAAAGCAGGACTGTTTTAGTGGAGCTTTTACATGGGGAAGCATCAATTTAAATTAACATATATATATATATATATATAAAGATTATTGTGCTTCCGGATTCATCATAGATGATTTATTAACGTCATATTAAACTCAAATGTACGATCTTTCACGCGTGCAGTTGGATAAATCGTTGGAGGATGGCCGTCCATAATTTTGAAAGATAATCTGTAGGAAACATATTCAGTAAACAGCACTCACCGCCAACTCTAATCGAAACCATGGATCCTCAGGTTCACAGCCCGATGCGCTAACCATTAAGTCATGTTCAGGCTACTACAGAATGGGGTGCCTACACATAGCCGTCCATTTATTCTGAACTGATATACTAAAGGGGAGACAGTTAGTCAACAACACTCACCGCCAACTCTTGTTTGGCTGAATATTGAAATTTCACTATCACTTATAAAAACTCTGGGTCCCACGGAGCGAGTTTTTGCGGAAACGGGACGCGAACCATGGACTCTTGGATTCACAGTCCAGCACACTAACCAATAGGCAAGGCTTAGCTTTCATCTAGTTTAAAACATTAAGAATTATAAAGTCTTGTCCTTTATTTTATTTTTTACTGAAGTTTTTTTCTGATAACTTTTAACGATATACTTGATATATATGATGACGTAATTGGTTTTATCAGCCTCTGATTACGAAGACCACCAATGACTGAACAAGTACTATAAACACATTACAAAAATATATTTCTAGTAATAAACAAACTAGCCACACCGTTTTTCGAAAACTGTACTTGTTCGTAAGTGACAGTATTCGATAATGTTTCAAAAATCGTTGTTCATTTAAAATCTTTTTCAAGTTGAGTCTAAAAATGACACCCTGGAAAAGTTTTATTCTTTAAAAAAATCCCCAAGTGTTATCGAGAATAGTACTTTTCAAAGTATTTCATCTTCTCCAGTTGATTCTAAAAATGACATTTTCCTTGGCATGTATCTAGATTCAAGGAACCAGGGGCGCCAAGAAATATAACATTCGATGACGAGGAATCCACTTTGAGACTAATAATGCTTGGAGACCTGATGATGACAAAAACCTTGTCGAAACGTTGTACATTTGCTGTTATTTAAACTTATATTAAAATTTTTCCTTTACCCATTCAAGCCGTCTCCAAGCATTATTAACCTCTAGTAAACATCCACGAGAGGGCGCCTATAAATATTTGCAAATTACACAAATGCTAAAGATGGTGAGTAGATCAATACACTAAACATAATTAGTAATTAGGACGTTGACCATCAATGGTTAAGAGGTTGGGAAAACGATTTTTACTTTCATATCTCTATAAAAACATTATATAAACCACTCTTTCAAACTAACAAAACAATGATAAATAATAGGGATATTTTATAAGGCATAAACAGAATCTCATATCTTTCAGCTCCATCTTTGCGTTTGACACACATCGTTGGTTATTTGAAACTCAACGAAAAATCTAGTTGTTATAAACTGGAACATAACTCCAACGTAGCACCGTATTTTCACAAGTTAACCAATAAGCAACGATTGGATTGCTTGGGTCAAACCTTCGGGAGTAGGCTTAGCTGCAGTAGCGGAAGGGTTCAACCCTGCTTGAAGTAATGCCTCTTTTGTGGACGGTCCAATGGCAACGAACTAGGAAAAATAAAAGTAAGACGCACTTTAAACTTCGTTTCGTTAAAATTTCCCCACAGTTCAAAGCACCTGCTTCAACTACTGAAATTAACAATAGTTCTGGTATTGATATGAAACTTTACTATGAAAAACACGAACGAACTAGACTAACTCCATATGGATTATTGTTTTTAAAAATATTTTTTGTGAATGTCTTACTGATACTAGTATAAGATCGCAACAATATAGCCACTTTGTTGGAACCCTGAAGCAACTTAGTGTAGTGTAGTGTTTTTAAAGCGACAGTTAGAAAATGTAAAAAAAAGAAAGACTGATTTATCATTCGATGTTTCAAAATTTCACAAAGCTACATCAAGGTGCACATAATTTTTGCACTGACAAACTAACGAGAAGGCAGCTAGAAAACTGCACCCACTGCCAACTGTTCTCTAAAAGCACGTATAGCCTCCAAATGAGAAGTGTGTCTTTGCGGAATCGAGAAGCGAACCACGAGTTCTCGGATTTACAGTCCAAACACGTTAACGACTAAGCCACCCGCAGCTTCGTGGCGTGCTTATAATAGTGTACAAAGAATCCTGCAGTTAATACAGTTACGTTTTTCTAAGCTTTCATATTTGAAGAAACACCCGAAAATGTATAATTATGATACGTAAAAATAGAAAAATAATAATTAATTTTAGAATACAAAAGTCAAAGTCTTCGAAGAGCTTTAAGTGTTGGCTAACACGTCAATTTCACGCAAACATCTCCAACGTAATTAGTTTAAGGATATTAAATACTGTAATAATTAAGATTTTGAATAAGACAAGCTTATGATATTCACGTATACCAGTTAAAAATACTAAAATTACAGATTAAGTTTATCAAATTAGTGACTTAACAGAAGACATACCAAACGTTTGCATTGTTAAGATTAACAGTTCAAAATTAATCGTTCTGTTGTTCGCGTTCTAAAGAAACTCTACAATTCGTTGGTTTGCTTGTTTGTTTGTTATGAATTTCGCGCAAAGCTACACGAGGGCTATCTGCGCTAGCCGTCCCTAATTTAGCAGTGTAAGACACTGGGAAGGCAGCTAGTCATCATCACCCACCGCCAACTCTTGGGCTACTCTTTTACCAACGAATAGTGGAATTGACCGTAACATTATAACACCCCCCACGGCTGAAAGGGCGAGCATGTTTGGAGTGATGGAGATTCGAACCCGCGACCCGCAGATTGGGTGTCGAGCTCCCTAACCACCTGGTCATGCCGGGCCTGTTGGTTTACAACGATAAAACTTCACTTGATATTCACGTGGCAGTTGCTATGGCACCAGAATTTCCACATGCTCCATTTAAAACTGCAACGCTCTCGCGATGATGAATTAACACCAGATGTCACATTTAAACTCCGGGGAATAGTGAAGAAAAACAACAACATCGTTCATGTATTTTTTGTTAACACATTTTTGTGAATAAATAAATAAAAAATAATAATGCTGTCAATTACAAGTTTATTGATTAACTTAATTAAAATGTGTAAAGTTTCTAGATGAACGATGGTATAAAACGACTGGAACTTCAAAAGGTTTCTCGATTATATTTACAGAAAAATGGGAATTATTTCCGTTTTTCATTACCTTAAAAAGAGAAGCAACGATGCAAAACAACAACAACAATAAACTGCCTACGTGAGTTTTATTAACACTACTTGTTGAATAATTCTCTCATGCCCCCTTTTCATTCAATAGGCATCTACAGTCCATTAAAGTTCTCGAACCTACTACGTCTACTCTGCCTAAAGTTCCACTGAAACAATAGCTTTAGTTACTTTTAAATAGGAGAGCTAATATTCACTAATATTCAAAACACCATGCCACAATCCTTTTACAATACCTTCAAATAGGAGAGCCCTTACCTACATAGTTGTAAATGTTTTCGTTCTTCAGTGTTCCCTGTTTCTGATAATTTGCAAATATTTAAAGGCGCCCTCTAGTGGATGTTTACTACAGGTTAATTGTTCCGTTTTCTTACATAGTTGTAAATGTTTTCGTTTTTCAGTGTTCCCTGTTTCTGATAATTTGCAAATATTTAAAGGCG
>NW_013666305.1:405411-407627 GCF_000517525.1 Limulus polyphemus
CAGTTTGTATTACATCACAAAAACCAGACCACCAACACAATTCGTCACGTGTAATTCACTTTGTGTGATTAATAAACAGTTTGTATTACATCACAAAAACCAGACCACCAACACAATTCGTCACGTGTAATTCACTTTGTGTGATTAATAAACAGTTTGTATTACATCACAAAAACCAGACCACCAACACAATTCGTCACGTGTAATTCACTTTGTGTGATTGATAAACAGTTTGTATTACATCACAAAAACCAGACCACCAACACAATTCGTCACGTGTAATTCACTTTGTGTGATTGATAAACAGTTTGTATTACATCACAAAAACCAGACCACCAACACAATTCTTCACGTGTAATTCACTTTATGTGATAGATAAACAGTTTGTATTGGATTTGAAGACCTAAACTACCAACATGCATAATCTACTATTAAATGTAATCTATCCTTACATGGTAAACGGCTTATTAGCCTAAACACAAACTCAAAATACAGAAACACATTTGATTAAATGACAAGGCAATGACACATGCTGACCTAAACAAAGTCAACACAAACTACGACTTGACCTTCTGAAAAACCGTTTTTCACGAACTTACACGTTTCACAAGCCTTTTATATTTTTTTGAATATTAGACTCAACTTATATGAAAGTCAGACATACTTGTAGAATATTCCCACCTCCCTCAGGAATCATCCCTCAACCAGACTACATGAACATAATTTTTTTAGGGAAGTATCTCTACATAATTTATGTATTCATTATGGAATCGCAACATATGAATACGTTCCGAGTTCATGATTTCGAAAGTTTAAGACGAGCCAGTGTTTTATGTCGATTCCTAACTCCAAGGTATGCACAAAAAACAAAACAAAAACCATTGCTTTAGGTTTCACTTTCATTTTCGCATCACCGTGGACCATGTTACGGCCACATGTCGGCTGAAGAGAAGTTAGGGATGATTCGGAAAGATAGCATCGGGTTTGCACTGATGCGCACCAAGAACGCAGTTACGTTATAAAAGCACGTAAGGGTGAGAATGTTCACGTCGGAAAGACGAGGAGATAAGTTCTGGGTAGCTCGGGTTACTTGGCAACAACAGGTCAGGGCACGTTTCCACGCGTACGGAGACTGAAGGCGGCGGCTGCGAACTAAAGAAGCCATCACCCTTCCTTCAGTGACAGATATGTAAACACACACGTTGTCATAGTGTCGGAGTCAGGGAATGTGTTAATGCTACATGCCTATGGTATCGAAAAAAAAGAAGAAAGAAAATACCGCCATCAAGAAATCTGCCAGTCTCAATCTTGGTGTTCTACGAACTGAAAGCGGAGAAACGGCCAGACGTCACTCCGCTTGCTATAACTATAGGTCAAGTGAGGGTCAATCGAATCTCGAGGGAAAGATAAATGCCTATTTAAAAAAAACAGAATAATTTATCAAGAATATGAAACTTAACGAAACATCAAACGCATCGCTCGAAATCAAGATAACCAACGTGGAGTTGATTTTACTCCAATTTATGTATCATCCACGAACTCTATCCTCTCAGTGACCAACAAGTCGTGCCGTTTTGACCAAGGTCAAGATGTTGCAATCTTGATCAAATATACTGAAAAGCACTTTTGTAATTTGTTATCACTAAAGTACTTTTACTTTAATCCACTATTTTAAATTCGAGTTCTTTTCTCGGAATTTACTATATTTACACACTTAGAGTTCCCGGAAACTGTCATACATGCTAAATAATTCTTCCATTTTTTTTTATTTCGCCTTGTTTTTTTTTTTTTGTTTACATTCGTTTTACTTGGCTCTTCTTGTTTGACAAAGTGTTTATATCTCGTTGGACAGAGGTAGCTATGCGTGGGACTGCACGTACGCTTTTCTCAATAACCGCATTGCTATTACTTGGTGTTCAAACCTGTTACTGTCTGACTGCACGAGATTTTGAAGGTGTAGATAGTGTTTGTGACAAACTGGCGGCAAACTCGTGCTGACGTGTACAATGATTGGACCTATTGGCACATCATCATGTACAATAACGTATATACTGATACAGACTGACATCATCATCATGTACAATAACGTATATTTGATGATGATGTCAGTCTGTATCAGTTTATACGTTATTTTACATGATGATGTGTCAGTCTGTATCAGTAAATACGTTATTTTACATGATGATGTGTCAGTCTGTATCAGTAAATACGTTATT
>NW_013666305.1:408517-414981 GCF_000517525.1 Limulus polyphemus
AATAACGTATTTACTGATAGAGACTGACACATCATCATGTAAATAACGTATTTACTGATACAGACTGACACATCATCATGTAAAATAACGTATATACTGATACAGACTGACATCATCATCATGTACAATAACGTATATACTGATACAGACTGACATCATCATCATGTACAATAACAATATACTGATACAGCCTGACACATCATCATGTACAATAACGTATTTACTGATAGAGACTGACACATCATGTACAATAACGTATTTACTGACAAACTGACACATCATCATGTAAAATAACATATTTACTGATACAGACTGACACATCATGTAAAATAACATACTTACTGATACAGACTGACACATCATCATGTAAAATAACGTATTTACTAATACAGACTGACATCATCATCATGTACAATAACGTATTTACTGATACAGACTGACACATCATCATGTACAATAACATATTTACTGATACAGACTGACATCATCATCATCATGTACAATAACGTATTTACTGATACAGACTGACACATCATCATGTACAATAACGTATTTACTGATACAGACTGGCACATTACCATGTAAAATAACGTATTTACTGACAAACTGACACATCATCATGTAAAATAACGTATTTACTGATACAGATTGACACATCATCATGTAAAATAACGTATTTACTGATACAGACTGACACATCACCTTCAGGTAAGATATCGTACTGATATTATTTCTTCGAATATTTGTTTGTTTGTAGTTAAGCATAAAGCTGCATAATGGGATATCTCTGCTCTGCCCGCCACGGGTATCGAAACCCGGTTTCTAGCATTATAAGTAAGCAGACATACTGTTGTGCCGCTGGGGGGCCTCTTCAAGTAAAAGAATGTACTGATACGGATTGAATCATCTTTCTCAGTTACAATAACGTATAATAAAGACTGATACACATCCGCTGAAAGTAACAACAGCCACAGTTCCTGTCCCCGAAGAACGTGATACTTATATATAGGTTAAACAGTCGCTTTTAAATTTCAATGTTTACCTTAGCAACCAATCAACTTAAAACATTCCAGTTCAAACATTCATACATCTATGATTTGAAAATAGTTTTAATTTTGATACTTCTCGTCCCATTACCGCAAAGTAAAAAAATACTAAAAAAATCGCGTTTCGATCCTTGATGCCCAGGGTGCGTTATAAGAGTAACGGTCAAATCCCACTGTTCGGTCAGCCAGCATTTATTTATTTTTGTTTGTTTGTTGAATTTAGAACAAAACTACTCGAGGGGTTTTGCATTAGCCGTCCCTAATTTAGCAGTGATAGTTTAGAGGGAAGGCAGCTAGTCAACACCACCCACCGCCAAAGTTTTATCAACGGAATATGGGATTGACCGTAGCATTATAACGCCCTCCCGGCTGAAAGGGCGAGTATGTTAGGTGACGGGATTCGAACTTGCAGCCTATAGATTGCGAGCTGAGCGCCCCCTACCCAACAGACCCATTTTTTTTTATAACTTTCATTATAACGACTAAAATAATACACACTGCAAATATATACCTATATCTGTATTCTTTATAATTACTTCTTCAACATTATTTCTAAAGTAAAAATCTACATATGTGACAGATTGATAGTTATGACGCATAGAAAAAAATGATTTAATTCAGAGTGTATGAAAATGTATAATTTCTGGGCAGATTGATTATCCAGTCTACACGTAGGTTGAAATCAAACCAACCATACAAGATCTGATATTAGGAACATCTCGCCCCCCCTCTTTCAAACTAAGGGAAAAAAGGCCGCAGTGTTCCGAGGGGGCGGTCCCAATAATTTCTCCCAAACACAGCTGTTTCAACTCTTATTAATAAAACTTTGTTTTGAAAAATAACGGTTCTAATCTTCGGGAAGAATATTCACCTAGATTAGGCTTGTGGTCTGGCATGGCCTGGTGGTTAGGGTGGTTCGAATGCCCGCCGACGAACATGCTCGCCCTTTCAGCCGTGGGGGCGTTATAAGGTTACTGTCAATCCCACTTTTCTTTGGTAAAACAATAGCTAAAGAGCTTTCAGTTGGTGGTGTTAGATACCTGCTTTTCGTTTAGTCTTTCACTGCTACATGGAGAAGAGATGGGCGCCACCAGGTAAATCTGCCCGAGAATCACCGATGATGAACTAGCATCTGAAGTTGCCCAACGGTCAGGGGGGGTGGAGGAGGAGGAAGAAACTTACCGATAGATTAGCCAATCGTAAATAATCTTACAAAGACAGTAGTCAGTTAAGAACTCAAAGAATAAATAAAATGTAGAATTTTTGTAATTAAATAAGGAATTAAGTTTTACACGTGCCAATACAAACAGGACCGCACTCTGGTCCTGGGTTAGTACGTATGGAATTCATAGTAGCCCTAGATCAGTGGTTCCCAACCTGGGGTCCGTGAGCTATTTTCTTTAATTAAATAATGCACGGAAGGACATAATAATAACACGTAAAAGCTGAGACTGTTCTATAACTGTTACGATTTTTCTGGCTCTCCAAGAATGTGAGAAAAGCCGTTTAAACAAGTTAATTATTAGTTAATAAAAACAGTTTGTTGGGTAGATGGAATCTTTCAAACATATGGGGTCCGTGGGAAAAAATAAACGGGGTCGATGTTGGTGAAAATTTATTTTCCCGCTAGTTCTTTTTTTTTACACCCATTTATACATCTTCAACCATCAGTGGCCATCTTCAATCATCTTTTCCCACATTCATACGGTGTATTAAAGCTCGATTTTACAAAAACTCGCTTCTCGTCTTTCACTATGTGTTTCTATACTTATCATCATTAATATGTTGACTTGGATGGCACTGTTTTCAGTCCTTCTACTGCTATGTTTACTTGAATGACAATATATTCATTTTTCTTTACATTTACAAAACCTTCTTCCTCAATTTGGCACGTTTTCCTAGATCACACTTGTTTTGTTTTTTCCCCACTTCCAACATCTTTAACTACTATGTTTATTTGGTCAATATTATCATCAGTTCTCATATTGTCAACATTTACAGAGCCCCCCAACGCACGTGTTTAACTGGGTTACACTTTACTTTCTTGACAGCGATTACACAATCAATCTCCAACTGTGATGTTCAATTTAAAGTTTTTAGCCGCGGCAAAGCGGCTCATGGAATGGCTCCGAGTTTTTTTTTCTTTTCCAAGTACAGACTTTTAGTTCATAGCTCCGCCATCTCTTGACCGATTTGAGATATAATTACAGTTTTCAACTCAGATGGACAAACCCTTTCGATTGATGTATTTGATCACGTCCAAGATCTCACTGATTAATTTACTCTAATCCTGCCTATAAGAATTTCAATTTTAGGGTAGGCTGGTAGAGATCCTGATGAGTAATAAAATCGGATCGGGTAATCGACCCCCCCCCCCCCAATATAGCTAATAAAAAAGGGGAAAAAGGTATCACAGATTAATTTACTCTAATCATGCCTAAAATAATTTCATGTGCTGCGGCTATTGAGGATTATCTCTTGTTTACATTTACGATGATTCGAAAAATTAATTTTTTCCACATTGCTTTCAAAGAACAAACTTTAGTACAAGCAGTACACTTGTCACTTTTACAAAAGAATGTTTTAATCTGAGTTCATTGGCAAAGAAAACATACTTTTCGTATAAAATTTCATATATTTTCATAAATAAAATGCGTAATTAAAACACAAAAATGTATGAAATTGAAAATTTGCTTTTCGTTGCAATCCAGCTACAAATTAACGCTTAAAGTACACCCGCCATCTAGTGACTTAAAACACAAACATATTTGTCGTTCAATGGATAGATTATGCTTAAAACTTGTGTTTACGGTACGTCTCGACTCCTCACCCTTTCTACCAATTAAACACGACGAAATATTCAATAGCCGGGTCTGTAAGTAGAATTAAAATCGGTCAAGAGATGGAGCTATGAGCTAAAAGTTTGTATTTATATAAAAAAAAAAAAACAAAAAAAAACTACAGAGCCATTCTATGAGCCGTTATGCCGCGACTGAAAAAATTACGAATTATGTTAAATGTACTGAAAACAATTTGCACTGTACAAGTTATGTTGATTTTCAATTTAATGTAAAATCTGAAATACAAACACACATATATGTATCCCGAAGCTGTTTACTGCAGCACTTTAGAAGCTATCAGTATGCAGTTGTTTATCATGAGACATACTACAGAGTCATGCATGTTTATTTTGGAAATGTAGACACTGAACAGTATATGGTAAACAATTAAACACACAAACCAAACATAAAATTAGTCAAAACTTCCCATTCATTTGATTTATGTACAAGGTTGCTCAAAAGTGAATATAGAAATTAAAAAAAAAATCACTTACTTTTCCATTATCTTTTCTAACTTTTATATAAACAAACAAACACACACATATCTATATATAAAGAAAATTATGCTTGGAAATCACTGCATTAACTACTTTATTCAGCTTATATACTAAACGTATTAGTTAGTTAATACAGTTCTTTTAGTGATTACTGGTAAAATAAAGACAAAAACATTCCGCGACTTTAGGCATTATTTCCCCTGACTGTATATAGCCAGAAATGGGATTTCAGTGTGGGGCAGCCAGCTAACTTCTGGATCATCCTATAAATAAAGGATAAGTTCAAAAATATCTTTCCCAGATTGAGAAATGGGGAGAACACAGATTGGTCTTTTATGGTCAAAGTAAGCCTCCAAAAACATGTTCATGTAAAATCAAAATTATATGGATGAAAATTAATTTCATTTTGGATTCGGAATAAAAACAGAACATGGTTGTACAACAAATACATCCTAATTTTAAAATTATTTTATTTTATTTGAAAAATGACATTGTAATAAATTGAACTTATTCTATGATTCATCATTCCCATCCTTGGTTAAAAAGAATTTTCCACAACATTTCAACCATTTTTTGTGACACTTTATAGCCTTGCATCACCACCCCTTGCATCTGATCCATCATTACACCTTTTCATTTTTTTAAAATTTTGTTTAATTAATCACGTTTTAATTAAGTTAATTGTTCAATCTGATAATGCATCATATAAATTCACAGAATTCCATGGCTTCTCTAGGCCTAAAAATAATATTTGAAAATGCTCAGGTTTTCCAGGGAACTCTGCAGATTTTTCGTGTGAACATTTCAATTTCAATGCTAAAACATGTATACACAGTTACACATTACATTTTCTATGCATATTCTAAATCACTGTTAAATCTTGTATAATAGGAGTCTCATTAGGTCCAGAAAAACAAAATAAATAATATCTATACATTTTTTTTTTTCAATTCAATGTGTGGTATAAGCATCAATTTCAATTTTAACTTTAGTTTAATTGTATTCAACAGGATATTCGCTTTTATCAAGTAACCTTTTGGGCAAGAAAAAGTCAAACAAGCAGTTGAGAAATGTTTGTTCAAGTAACCAAGAGAAATTGGATAAAAATCGGTTACAGCCACATGGTTTAACTTTTTCACAAAGTCATGTCATATATTTAGAAAAAATACTTTTAAAAAGGGTTTATCAGTTTTTCCAAGCTACCACTTCAACATGTCAAGTCTCTCAGTTTGGCCATAAAATTTTCTAAATTATTTTGCAAAAGGAAGAGGAGGAAACTTGGAAACATATAACCAGAAAATGTGTTCATTTGCTGCAAAAATGTTTCTCAGATGTTTCACAAAAGGAAATAAAACTACCTCTCTTGTATCAAGCTTTATATTACTTTATTTTACTGTTAAAAATATCTTCTAGTTCCAATGTGCATTACACCTTTTACATCTACAAAAAACAAACAAACAAAAACCCTTGTTTACATTCTGTTCTTTACATATCATTGTTCAAACAGGAAAACATTTAAAATGAAAGCACAAGAATATTCTTATTTTTTTTATAGCTTGAAAGTGCCTCTTTGTTAAACAAGTCTAACAGAAGTAGATGTCACTGAACTACGATCTCAAGAGCTCTTCAGGTTTACATCTTACAAGAACAAAAGTGTTATACAGAACTAACAACAACAATAAAATAATAGAATGTAACACTGTTACATTCCACTACAACTATATTAAACAAAAATTAAACATGTTAACAAAACACAGAGACAAATCTAGTCTTCTGGAAAACAGGGACAGAAATAATAGGAACACAGCATCTAATGGACATAATGATATCATTAGTCACATATCTAGTGGATATAGAAGGGAAACTAACAGCTACACATCTAGTGGACTTAACAATGACACTAAGAGTTACATATCTAGTGGGTTTAACAGGGAAACTAACAGCTACACATCTAGTGGACTTAACAATGACACTAAGAGTTACATATCTAGTGGGTATAAAAGGGAAACTAACAGCTACACACCAAGTGGACTTAACAATGACACTAAGAGTTACATATCTAGTGGGTATAAAAGGGAAAC
>NW_013666305.1:415425-416388 GCF_000517525.1 Limulus polyphemus
ATATCACGGCCACAGTAAGCTACATATCTAGTAGATGTAAAAGTACACTAACACTATACATCTATTGGGTATAACATGGCCACAATAAGCTACATACCTAGTAGATGTAAAAGGGACACTAACAGCTATACATTTAGTGGGTATATCACGGCCACAGTAAGCTACATATCTAGTAGATGTAAAAGTACACTAACACTATACATCTATTGGGTATAACATGGCCACAATAAGCTACATATCTAGTAGATGTAAAAGGAACACTAACAGCTATACATCTAGTGGGTTTAACATGGCCACAATAAGCTACATATCTAGTAGATGTAAAAGGAACACTAACACTATACATCTATTGGGTATATCATGGCCACAATAAGCTACATATCTAGTACATGTAAAAGGGACGCTAATCTACTCGTACAGTGTACCTAACAGGGGCGCAATAAACTACCTGTAAAGTGTACCTGACAGGGGCACAAAAAACTACCTGTGTAGTGGACTTAACAGGGACACAATAAACTACCTGTGTAGTGGACTTAACAGGGACACAATAAACTACCTGTGTAGTGGACTTAACAGGGACACAATAAACTACCTGTGTAGTGGACTTAACAACACAATAATCTTCCTGTATAGTGGACTTAACAGGGGCACAATAAACTACTTGTATAGTGGACTTAACAGGGGCACAATAAATTACCTGTGTAGTGGACTTAACAACACAATAATCTACCTGTATAGTGGACTTAACAGGGACACAATAAACTACCTGTATAGTGGACTTAACAGGGGCACAATAAACTACCTGTAAAGTGGACTTAACAGGGACACAATATTAAGTCCTTGTATAGTGGACTTAACAGGGGAACAATAAACTACCTGTGTAGTGGACTTAACAAGGACACAATAAACTACTTGTATAGTGGACTTAACAAGGACACAATAAACTACTTGTATAGTGGACTT
>NW_013666305.1:417361-428326 GCF_000517525.1 Limulus polyphemus
CTTGTGGACTTTTGATTTGTCAAATGTTATAAAATCTTGATGAAAACTGTGCATGTTAAAATCTTAACTTCTTCTTTACACGAATAAAGAAAAACACAAAGCAACAATAGTTGAAATTCACATTTATAATAGATACTTACCTTAATGCTTTCAATTTTCAATCCAACATCTTTGATTATAGGAAGTGAAAATTTAACTCCAGATGGGCTAAAATACACAAAAATGTCTGGTGTTCCCTAGAACATGAAAGGAAGAAAATGTCACATTGGTTGATGTACAGATTTGAACATTTTTTTAAGCTTCATAGTATCATTACAATTATTTAAAAAACTCACTGTTATTTACTGTTTACATACAGTATCATGCAAGATTCATAAAGTCTCTAAAATTCAACATTTATCATCCTTTAAAAAAATATATTTAAAGTACTGAAATTTTTCTACATGGGCAATTAAAAGCTGTGAACTTCAAAATCTTGTAGATGCTTAAATTGTCCAAAAAAAAAAATCTTATTTCACCAGTGATATTAAAGAACATAAAAGTATATATATATATTTTAAATTTAAATAAACATTTAATTCACTAGACCCTGCTTATAAACATCAGCTACAACTGAATGATGGTTTATTATTATTTAAACAAGAATGAAAACATTTTGTTTAAAGAAGTATGAAAAATGTAAATTCACCTTCTAACAACAGACAGAATTGATAAACTGATACACTATGGCACCTGGTGGGAACTTATGAGAAAAAAAAGTTTAAACTCAATGCAAACTAAGTCAGGTGTGGTCAGGTATTTACTGAATATTCTCTGGCAAACTAAGGTAATTCAGTTCTGTCAAGGAAATGATTTTTACTTACCCTAAAAACCAAGTAAAAGAGGGTTAACTTTGACTAAGTAAGTATTGAATTTCATTCACTAATCTTTATTTGATATTACTTAGCATTGGTAGAATTCCTAATAAGAAAAGGATAAAATTAAGTCTAATGTCTTCGGTTAATTTTTATGTTCTGTTTCCTAGAAAAAAAACAAAACAAATCTAACTCTTCTCTCGCTTATCTGAAACTCAAATACAATGTTCAGTTATTTTTGTAACATTCATCAGTTTGTGATATTCGATTATTATTACAAATACATGGATGTTTACAAGTACGTATTTCACGTAAGGTCCGTGGATCTCAACAGCAAATGACTGGCATTTTCTTTGTTTTTCATTAAGTTTGGTTTTATCATATCTTCTTGGTTATTATGTTTGTAATAACACTTAAATAACTGTTGGAATTATCATTACAATTTTAAAGATTTAGTTTCTTTATTTTGTGTAAATATACTCGAGGACTATCTGTGCTGGCCATCCATAACTTAGAAGATATAAACCGGAGGAAAGGCAGCTAATCAACACCGCCAACTCTTGAGCTACTCTTTACCAATGAATAGTGGGATTGACTGTCATATTATAACATCTCGATGACTGAAAGGATGAGCACATTCA
The DNA here is from genome assembly GCF_000517525.1 of Limulus polyphemus. Taxonomy (NCBI): domain Eukaryota; kingdom Metazoa; phylum Arthropoda; class Merostomata; order Xiphosura; family Limulidae; genus Limulus; species Limulus polyphemus. Next base: position 418,857 of record NW_013666305.1, read on the forward strand.
CTAACAGGATTTGAACTTGTGACCTGTAAGATGACTGCTCTAACCACCGGGCCCCAGTCTTAAAGATAATTTTGCACTTTTAGCCTGGTGTCTGAATGTAAAAATTACCCACATCTCCTAAGATGGCTGAACCTTATGCAATATTATAATAATTATAGCTTAAAATACTGCTGAGAGCAAAGATACCCAACTGTGGATTCAAAGAAATCTAATCATTATATATTTTGTTTTTTTTTGTTATCCACTTATAATGAATTAACATCATCCGTACATCTGATATTTTAAACGACCTAATTTCCATAATGAAGAAGTTCTTGAATGAACTCATGAATACAGGAAAATTGTCTCTGCAAAAATAATAAACGATTTGCTACAAAATTCTGTCACCTTTTCAAAAAATAATTTCTCAATGTTCTTTAGAAGGTCTGGATGACAAATGGACTGGTAAGATACAATCTCTTCAACACGGATATCTATATGTATAAAAAAAAACTATAAGGAAGTTTCCTTTTCAAATGAAAAACAAATAAAGAAATGTGGAGCTTCAGGGTGGATTAGTAATAAATTTTTAACTTTTCTGTTTTCTAATTATATAATACTAAGTACAAAATTATACAGTTTCAAATTATTTTATTATAACAAAAACAAAACTTCAATATAGAAATATTTTATGAATAAAATATTTTGGTTAAGCCTACTTTTTAGCTAAATGAGCTCAACATCAATGCTTTAAAATCAGGTTTTGTATTGTAACATCAGGAAACTAAGTAGCAAATGCCATCTCAAAAACTTCATATAATATGCACATATATTAAATAAAAAATACAATTATATTTACCTTAACCTCAAATAAAGATATCAATCTGAACCAGTTTCTTCAAACCTTCAATAATATTTTGATTTTAATTGAACATATTGTCAAAATCAATGAGTTTAAAGCCTATATGTAGAACAGATCGAAAAAACTTTTAAACACAAGCAACATGAAGAATAGGTACATTGAAAAAAGTTGTTCTGTGGTTTTAATGAAGACACATTATTTTAAACAAATAAACTGTGTCCCTTTTAATGACTAATATTAAAACTAGTGAACGATTTAAAATTGAAGTAATATTCAAATATGAAAGTCAGACCCCACTTATTAATGTTTCATAAATAACAAAAAATTATACTGATTTTAACAACCAGGACAAAGAAAAAATTATAAATCAACCATCTTAGTAGCTTTGATGAAGCTGAACACAAACATTCCATAAACAATATTTCAAGCAAACAAAATTAGAGTGCAAACAACAGAGAGAAGGATGCATGTTGGCAGAGATGAAAGTAAAAGTAAGACCCACAAAATGGTGGGGATGCAGTCTAAGATTTGATGTATATTAGATGCTCTTTGCCTTTCTTATGGCCTTAAGTTAACTACAAATTGTAGGACTTGAAGATTTGTTTTATTACCCAAGGAAAAATAAATTTGTCTCCAGAAAACAAAAATACAAATTCATGTGTGCGTATTATATACAAGCAACATCAGTCATTGGAAAAAAACACTATTAAAATGTCATTGTTCTGGCTATGGCCATGCTGGTTTATGAATCATAGTAGCATGTGATTTCAATGGGAATAACACAGTTGTTGTGCTGACAACGTGTTCTTGATTGGTAAACAAACTTTGACATCCCTAAATACAAAAGCACTGAAGTTAAGGTAGTTTCAGCATGATACAGCTACTATTTGTAGAGGATTTCTATTTTGTTTAGAAACCTAGATCTAATTAAACAAATAACAGTAAGTGAGCATTAAAACTTCTTTAATAAGTTTTAGTTCAGTTTGAAATTTATCGATAATTTGTGACAGTTTATAAGCATGGTATCACAAGAACTTGTAAAAAATTTTCTTGGTACTTAAATGGCAAAAAACTGTTTACGGTACATCATTCATTGGCTTAAAATTAACTAACTGGATAATGTATTTAACAAAACCAAAAAAGCTTAATTAATGTGGGAAATTAGGCCATTAGTAACAAACAGTTTAAGAAACAGGCCTAGTTACTGCTACAAGTTAAACATGCCTTAATACATTATTAATAGAATACTGTTTAGAAGTTTTGATACATTTGTTCCCCTTTATTTAATTCTAACAACTACTTTTGCAAACTACTTAATCTTAGTATAATAATCTTATGTTTAGAACTATTACAAGTATAAACATGGAGATCGAGAATATCTGTATATTCTTCTATCCCTAATCTATCAACAGTTTCTGAATATCAGCAAATCCAATCATTTATTAAGGGCAAGCCATACTTTAATGCTAAGCTATCCTTTTATAGAAGAAATGTATGGCTTTATTATTATAACTCACAGAATTTTTGACCATTCCTAATAATCATTTATTTTTTCATTTTTCAGCATGATATAGACTTGGGGTTAAGCCTGATGAAGGGTGGTTGTTTGCTATAGACTTGAGTTAAGCCTGATGAAAGGCAGTTGCTTGCTATAGACTTCAGGTTAAGCCTGATAAACGGAAGTTGCTTGCTATAGAATTCAAGTTAAGCCTGATGAAGGGTGGTTGCTTGAAAAGCTGATGAATATTGATAAACTGAAATAAATAAATTATAGCAAGTGTATGATCTAGCAGGCAATTTCATTATTATGAATTTTCTACTCGTATGTATTATTGTAGAAGTCTCGTACCAGCTCTAAACATTGCATTGTAAGTTTGTAAAGTGAGAGCTGTATTCTAAAAATATTGTAAAGTATTCATGTACAAACAAAACAATATTGTAAAACCATCGTCAGACTTGTTATACTTTGTCATGCAACTACCCTTCATCAAGCTTAACCTCAAGTCTATAGCAAGCAACCACCCTTCATCAGGCTTAACCTCAAGTCTATAGCAAACAACCACCCTTCATTAGGCTTAACCTCAAGTCTATAGAGTTTGAACTATGATAAATATATGAGTGTAGGTGGACAAATGTCAGAATTTGTTTCTTTTGACCACCAGCAAGAGGTAAGTTAGACTTGTAAATCTGTTTAAATTATCATTTGTTATATAACAGTGCACAGGTCAGTATTTCTTACCAAATAAAAGACAATGTAAGGAAATGTATTTTCGTAATGATGAAGGTGTTAAGGTACTTTAACTCAACGAACCAACAAGTCTTGATTTGAAGATGCAAAAGGTTACAGAAAGAGATGGTAATTACACATTGCAGGTGCTACAGCATGAACATCTTTGAGCCCAAATTATTTACAGATGAGTAAAGGCATGGGTATCTTAACTTCAGGAAACCTAATTTTCCACAGATCACTATAATGGGGAACTGCACGAGAACTGAAAAACCACAGTGTTGTGTAATTTTTATTTATGAGGAGAAACAAGCACATATTCTTAAAGAAAACTTTTAAAGAAAAAATTACATTTTGCTAGATAGAATAATGTACAGATGTTATAACATAAGCTTTAAAGACATGTCATCTGATGCTAGGTAAACCTAGTGAAACACAGGATTTTTAAAAAACTCTTTTAAACATAATTCCTTGTTTATCAATAAATAAAATTATTTTTAGTTTGACAAGTTCTTTCTATAATTTATCGAGGCATTGTGTACTGTTTAGAGAAGTAACGAAACCTCTCCGGAAAGTTATTTTATAGTAGAAAACTTTGATACCTTTTGACTGTAGTCCAGAGGAAATGGTGTCTTTCCTGAGGTTACCACATGGAAACAACAAAGATTTAGGTCCCTCACATGGTATAAGTTCTATTAAAAACAATTATTAAAATGATTCATGAAATGTACAGCTCACAGAAAATCATCTTAGTAAACAACCTTGCTTTAAAATATCATAGAAAATGTATATACAAATCATGTATACCTGAAAGCTCATCACGTGAAAGTGGCCCAAATGAATTCTGACATCAAGAATGCATAACATAAAAAATGAAAAATAAAAACGTCTGTATCTATGCAAAAAATGTACTTAAAACTTAATAAATCACTAACTGGGACGAATATACATATACACGTTTACATATCAGATGTGTTTACATACAACTATTTTAAGCTTACTGCAGAAGTGTTTGGTTGCACTTGAAAGTGAAAAAAAAATATAAAAAAAGGCAGAAGGTATCATTTCAGTTACATGTAAGGTTTAGAGGGAGAAGTTATTTTGCTAAACAATATCCTTTCTACAGGGTTTCTGAAAAGTCTGGAACCATAGGCACTTCAACTAATTTTACAGAATGTGTAAGACATGCTATCCTTGTAATTCAAGACAAGTTTGAATTAACAGCAGGATTAACTCAACCTTCTCATGCTTTGACAGAACCATAATCAGTCATGTATCTGAAACTAAGAAAAGCCAAAAATCACCTATGGTTACAGACTTTTTGGACTTCCTGTATTGGTGGGTAGTTTTCATCTCTTGATCAGAAATAATTATGGAAAAAATACTAACAGTAACTACACTGATTATCTGAGCAAAGATACAAGATTTTAAGTGCTTTCCTACAAATATAAATAACAATTTCAGAATGATATATTTCAAAAGTTTACAATATGGCTAAGGAACTAGAGATTCTGCCTGAGTTTGCACTGATACTAAAGATTCTTAAATTACATTTAGAAAATACTAACATAGAAAATAAAATCCTATATTTTATTCATTTTTCAGTACAATTACTTTTTTCTTCCATTTCCTAATTCTTTAAAACACATTTTTTATGATAAATAGTGGTGAGAATTGTGTACAAAATCATTGATTATTGGTAGCAATGTGACTGTTTATTAAGGTGTCCTATGTCATTGTCGATTTTAATGAATACTATCGAATGTTTTTTTAATTAGTCTGGTTTTCACTGATGTGGGCCTCGACATTTGCTACCATGATAATATGAACTAAATTCCTCTAATTTCGATTTGGTGTTGACATGGTCACTCATTACCCAATTTCAGGCACTCAAGCATATTCAAGAAGGGAATTTTCACTAGGGTTGGGGAAGAGAAGGGTACCCTCAATGTATCGTTTTGTTTTTTATAATCAATCAATAATTGTCTGTCAAAATATCAATCAAATGATTGTTTAGGTTAGAAAAAGACTAATTTGTTATAACATCTGAGACTGAACACACTGCTAATGATGTCCTGGACCCTTTTCAGGGGTTCTTAGGGCAATTTATTAATATTGTTTAGAGTATCTGATTATTATTGGTAAACCGTGATGGGCTTAACTACCTTGCTTTCTATCTATTTATAAAATCTTATAATGTATAACTGGTTCAAAAGAACTGACACAGGTTCGATAAAATGATAATTTTGCATGTTGAAATGTTAGGTCAATATTAAAAACAAAAGGAAAGAGCTTCAAATGTAAAACATCTCCATCTACATTAATGTGTTATCTTCCACAATTCGTAATACCATTTGCTAAATTTCATTGTTGTTTGTCAATCTTTCATGCAAAATAAATTAGCTCTAACTTCCAAACTATAATACATTAAAAATACCAAAGAGTTTCCTTTCAAAGCACCAGGCATTTCCATTAAGATAACTATTTTAGGTTATAGAATAAGAAAGAATACATACGTCTAAGAATCACAGGTACAAGAGCTTCAGCATTTCCCGATTCTTTCCCAATTGTATCAAAGCCAAGACTGGTTTCTAAAATAGTTACAATTAGATTTTATTACAAAGATAGCAATTGTGTCAAAACTCCATCATGACATAATGTTTTTATATTACATTTTAAAATATTGGACTTCATCACAAACCAGTTGGTTTTGAGAACTTTAATGGATTGCAAATGCCTGTTGAAAAAAAAAGAAAAAAAGACATTTTGGCTTCTGTACTGAGCCCTTCTTACTACTCATATTTACTCTGTCTACTCTGCCTAAAGCTCCACTGAAACAACATTTATCATAAATTATTTTGAGGAATTTGTTGAACCGATGTTGATGAACTTTGGAAGAGGAACCCAGGTGGACCTCCAGAGATAGAGTTTAAATAGACAATCAATTAGATGAATGGTTCATGTTTGGCAGCCATTTAAATTTTTTTGAAGCCAACACCAACTGAAAGTGATGTTAAATTCCACACATAGCATGGGTATTTCTGATGAATGGTTCATGCACGATGACCATTTCAATTTGTCTCCCCTCCTACTGCCTACTTCCTGAACAACAGATATCCATAATGAGTGGACTGCATGTCAAATGATGCACATGCATGCTGTCCTGCCATCTTCATGAAGACAATGAAATAAATGAGCTTAATGTGGGTACCTTTACTAGAAGAAAGATCTAACAAAAGTTCAATAAATACTTATATGCTTATTCAATTAAAATTTACCAGAAAAGTCCACAGACTGAAACTTAATCATTCCAGTAAAAGTTTTCCTGCACACATGAAACTGGTTTTAATTTATGATCAATAAATCCAACTCTTTAATTCACAAAGTGACTTTACTGTGTTGGAGTGGATCAAAGATATTGATTTGGGGATGGGGTCAACATTATTTTGGAAGCTTTACAAAGAAGGCTTATAGTTGCAATTAAAATTATATATGACTTTGATTCCCAAGTAGGCATCTAGCCAATACACATTTTTTGCATCACAAAAAAAGAACTGTTCAGGAAACTCAACAAAATTTTATTTAAGTACGTCACTTACTCATAGATGGTACTAGGGAATTTCTGCATTAAACAAGTTATGATAAACTAATCTCTGTTTTGAAAAAAAGTCCAATACTTTTGTTATTTCTCCTTTATGAAAGTCTTTACTTAAATATATTGAGCTAATTAACAAGCAAAGATTAAAAACTTTTGATACAAAGTTTTAGACTGAAAAGTTTAATAATTTTGAAACAATCACACTGAGTGTTGTACTAATTTCAGTATCAAAGGTACAAATACTGATCAAACATTTATATAGGTATCTTTCTGCACATTGAAAGCACTTAAAATTTTCAAGATTTGTATGGACATTTTTTAGGTTTCGATGACAATTCATTCTCTAGGTAGGATCAATGAATCATTTGAACCTTGTCCAGATCCACCACTGATGTATTTCTATTTTATTTAGTTAGTAGTAATTTTGAAAATATGTAATTAAAAGTTCAAGTACCTGTGTAAGGGCCTTAAGTTTAAATTCTAATACAGTTTTGGGTAAAATCAGGAGATCTAACTGAAGTTATTTGGATCATGTTAAATAGGTTTTAATATTAAGAAACAGAATGCCACTTTGTTCTGCCATAAAATTACAAGAGGCAAAACATATGCATGTATTTTTTTAAACATGAAATTAAATAGAAAAATTACATTTAGAAAACTTGAGTTGTTTCAAAGTAGTAGTTTGATTGGAAAAACGTATCTATAAAATTTAAGGTTGAAAACTACAATAAGTTTCCTCCTGTGTGCTTCTAACTAATTGAATGGATTCATTTAGTGCTGATAAAATATTCAGATCCTGCTTGTTGTTTCAATTGATAAACATTTTAAACTTAATGTGGCTTAGTTGATATTTAATTATAGTAAGTTTAAGATAATGCATTTGGATTACAAATTTAATGATAATATAACTGAGGAAAAGAATCTTGGTAGAGTAATAGACAGGCCATTAAGGCAGTACTTTATAACTAATAAAGTATTTATTGACACTTGATTATTTGTCAAAAGAGATTATTATTTCTTTATAAAAACAATAACTAATAACTAGGTCTTACTTCAAATAACGTCTAAAGTTGCAATCTCTTTATAAAAAACAGGATATTGACTTATTGGGTAGGGTTACGAGGAGGGTTACTTTGGATAAAAGGGTTATCTTATGGGGATAAGATAGAATCTTTTAAGTTATTTTCTCTTGAGAAAAGAAGAGCAAGAGGTGATCTACTGAAGTATACCAGGTTTGTTCTGTTTTTAATTTCATGCAAACCTACACAAGGGCTATCTGCACTAGCCATCCCTTATTTAGAAGTGATAGACTAGGGGGAAGGCAGCTTATCAATATCACCCATTGCCAGCTCTTGAGCTACTCTTTTACCAACAAATAGTGGGATTGACCATCACATTAGAACAACCCTAGGTCTGAAAGGGGAAGCATGTTCGATAATGAGGATATGAACCCAAAACCTGCAGATTGCGAGTCAAGCACTCTAACCACCAGACCCAAAGTGTACAGGACTATCTGGGAGCTTGAAGGATAAAGGTCTTCAATTTTCTGTGCTGAATTATGAAAACAATGGGACAAGGGAAAACAAATTTCAGATTTGGTGCAGACAAGTTATACTCCAGTTAAAATAACTTTATTTTTCTAAATGCATGATTAGGTTAGAAAATGAGTTAACATCGGAAGTAGATGTAGAGGCCAACACTTTACAAGAGTTTAAGATTTTTTTTTGGGGGGGGAGGGGAGGGGGAATCAACAAATTCCTGAGAAACAAGTATTGGGATAAATCTTTTTTTATTTATCATTTTATTATGGATAAATATGCAGGGCAAACTTAAATAACCAAGTGGTTCCTTGTTGCCCATATGTTAGGTTATTGTGGAATTCCTAAATAACATCTTTAGTACATTTCTTTTAACACAATACAGGCTGCTTCTCATCCAAAGACAGAATCTCATTGGATTACCTAACTATTTTGAAGTTTTTGAAAACAGCAATAAATAGAATTGAATGCAGCGCTGGTTCAAATTAGATGTCTGTGAAGTCAAAACATTAAGTCTGTAGTTTTGTACGAATTAGAAGCTTAAATTACCAATACTGACAAGCTAGAATATAAAATAAGAGGCCCGGCATGGCCAGGTGGTTAGGACGCTCGACTCGCAATCTGCGGGTCGCGGGTTCGCATCCTCATCCCACCAAACATGCTCGCCCTTTCAGCTGTGGGGGCGTTATAGTGTGATGGTCAATCCCACTATTCGTTGGTAAAAGAGTAGCCCAAGAGTTGGCGGTGGGTGGTGATGACTAGCTGTCTTACACTGCTAAATTAGGGACGGCTAGTGCAGATAGCCCTCGTGTAGCTTTGCGCGAAATTCAAAACAAACAAACAATAAAATAAGAACCTCTTATCTTTTCTATTTGCTAAGATATTGCTGATGTAATAAATCAAACAAAGTGGCACCCCACCCACCTCTTTCCATTTTTGGAAATGCTCCCTTATATACACTTACTTCTATACATGACATGAATAACCAATCAGAAGCTCAGAATGTCCTCCTAGAGGCTTTCTTAGCCATTTTAAAATCTTAGGATGCCATTTCTTTCTTTCAAATCAAGATTTGATAGAAGTAGGTTGTGTCTTTAGTCAGCTCAAAATTTCACATTTTTAGACTGAAATACAGCTTAGTTACTAAGCTTGATAAATTATAGTGGAATTCTATGGTAATTTATGATTTTTTGGTGATCCAAATGTATATATAAAACCTAAATAAAATTATTTTGTTTCATATCCTCCACATGCAAAATTTTAAAA
>NW_013666305.1:428929-431828 GCF_000517525.1 Limulus polyphemus
AGTTCAAGAACTTATTTCATGTTAGCAATAATCTATATACATATATAATGTATATTAATTGAAATGTGACTGTATTTTACAAAATACTAGTCCACTAAAACACAGCCAAGACAAGTTACTTTGTACAAACCAAAGGTCAGTTTTATGTTATTTGATACAGTAACATGAGTGTACATGTGCCACGTCATTGTAACTTCTGTATTGTTTGCCAGGCATGGCTCCAAGGTCAACATAATAAAAATAATAAATATGCATAAATGTATAATGTTATGAGATTTAAGCTATTTAGTTTAAACATTTATGTTTTTGTGTTATAATTTGTGTTCATTCTAGAATGAAAGAGGCATAATTTATATTTACTTCCTAATTTTTTATGGTGGTTACGAGATTGGTCGAATCTACCGAACCTGTACAGAGATTCATTACTGAAAATAACGGATAAAATATAAAGTTTTTTCTTAAGAAACTTTTGATAACTATCTGGACGTTATAAAGATTTCGCATGTGAAATTTGAAAATTAGTTTGCATGTTGGATAGGCAACATGCAAAAAGAAAAAAAAGGAAGAGAAAAATATTGCTTTACAAACCTTAAGACTTAATAAAAAAACTTTGATATTTTGCATATGAAAGCATTGTAATGTTTACTGATAATGTACCAAATTTCATTAACATTCGCTTAGTAATTTAAAAGTTATAGCATGAAAACTATAACAAGCACAAAATGGTTATCAGGTCGGTCCCACGGACCAAGCCCATGCTGAAATAGTCATGTTACATAAACACATTGGTAGTTATAAAAAGGTAATGTTTAAGCAGTCAAAGATAAAATTCTAGAAAGAGATATTGCAGATTTTCATGTGTAAATGTCTTTTGACAAGATTCTGTTTGAGCATCAGTTCACAGTGCCTGTGTGAGAAAATGAATCTCTAAATTGTTTAATGGTGTATGTGTGTGCCATATGGAGTCATAGTGTGCATTCTGTACAGAGTCAGGATGTGGGTCATGTGTTTGGGACTTGAGTTTTAGTGTCTTAGATGGTTGAGCATTTGCCTCGGAACACCAGTGTGAGCAAGTGTCCCAGGTTCATGCAGTTTTCTTAGCATCCTGATATATTCACTAAGAGTTATTTGGAGAAAGGGCTACAGCCAGAGGTGAGCTTCGGTATCAGTGCATGATTTGAAGCAGTACCGAGTAGAAACCGGTACAAACAGTAGACATAGTTTTATAGTACAAGTTTTATGATATTTACTGTGCATTAAATTATAAAATAGCTATGAAAATCACACGTATTTCTGTACTCATCCAGCACATATAGTTACAGCAATATTTGTAATTATGACAATGGTATACTTTGTGGTTTTACAGTTTCTTCTAAGCAACAAGTTAGGACTTTCTCTGATAATTAAATACAATGACTCAAAGCTTTGTAATTATAATTAACAATAAAACTACAGGAGACAGCTTTCTAAACATACAGGCTGTACATCTTTTGGAAGCTTCACAGTATCAACCCTTTCTGTACAGGAGAGGTATCACTGAAGTTTCCAATTTCTTCCTCGTCTACCATTAGAAATACTTAACCAAATTGCAGGAGCCTCAGTTCAAACTTACTATGATTAGTATTTATAGTTTTGACTTAAAAAACTTGTATAATTTAATTCAAAATTTCTATAATTTTTTGATTATGAAATTACACAAGATAAGACAAATATCATTGGAATGTTCACAATAAATTCCTTAAACTTATGAAAAAATTTACATCTTCTGAAACAAGGCAGGAACCATGTTCAACTTGTTATTAGCTCTTACGTATCACAGAGAAATAAGTGAAATACTGCACCATCAATAAGAGAAACAATAATGAATGGTGTGGAATTGGAAATAATTAAAGATCAGGATTAATTACTTTTCTCATGATTACATACCTTACCTGCTGCTAAGGCAGTTGCCTCACCCACAACAAACGTCAACTTAGATCTCCACTTACGTGACAGAACCTCTCTCTCGTCTGACAAGAAATAAAAAATTCTCATGAGTTGTTTTCAGAGTACTACATGTCACAAAGAGTGAAATGCCAACTTTATTTTTATATTTTAATTATATTCTTGAAAGTATTAATATGTTACTTATTTTTTAAAACACAAGTATATAAGAAGTATACAACAGAATTACAATCTTGTTATTAACTAACACTTACCACCTGAAAGTATAGACATGGCACAGGTAACAGCCTCTACGGCTCGCTGGCTCGTGAAAACAATACCAGAATAGTCTCTTTTCAAACTGGCACTTAGTTCTTCTAAGTTAATAAACTGAAACTGGAGAATAGGAATGATAACAGGTTGAAGATTGAGTGTCTTCAAATGCTAAGAGAGAGAAATGCACAGATGTTTTAAAAGCAGGTTACATATACATAACAGTTAAGTTTTAACAATAGATGAATTACATTCTTCTATTCATTTACTCTCAGTTTAAGTCTATTAATTAATAGACTCGTCTTTATTCATAACTCCTATATATTATAAGCAACAGCCAAGGTTTTAAAATGTTCTCGATTTATGGGTTCATTACATCGACATAGCACATGTCTTTTAGTGCTTGATCACGATGTGGATTTTTATGCTCTTGTACGTGTGTTTTACTGCCCTAATAGTCGAACCTAAATTACATTTAGGATACCTATGTTGACATATTACAGTTGATGTTTGATAATCAGATATTCAATCTTTATGTTTAAAAAATGTATTATTCTACACACTGTCTTAAATACACATCTCAACTTTACTATCTAACTATAATATTTTTTAATTATTTAGAGACTGTGAAAAAAAATCACAAGGTGAGTAAGGTGTTTAAATGTTTTTAGTCGCAGCATGATGGCTTGTAGAATGGCTCAGG
>NW_013666305.1:431878-437658 GCF_000517525.1 Limulus polyphemus
GCTTATAACTCCACCATCTCTTGACCAATTTGAGATCTAATTACAGTTTTGAACTCAGGAGGTCAAACCCTTTCGATTTATGTAATTGACAACGTCCAAGGTCTCATAGGTAAAAATCGAATCAGCTATACGCATGCCCCATGCTTGGTATTACTGGAGCACAAAAATATATCTAATAAAAAGGAAAAAAAAAGGTTTCATAGATTAATTTACTCTAATTCTGTCTAAAAGAATTTCAAGTGCTGTGGTTATTGAGGATTCCCTCTTTTTTTATAAGTATTGAATGACTGTGAAAAAAAAAAAGAGAATTTCAAAAGACACCATTTGTCATTATTGTTAATAATACCAATCATCTATGTAAAAAATTCATTAGCTATATGAACCAAACATTTACTTAAAAAAATAATTTACCTACTTAAGATGTACAGTGTACACATCAGTTGTACTGAAATACATATACAGACTTCTTTATATACTGCATCATATAATTATTGAATAATTTTATGTTTTTTGCCTGTTACAACACTCAACATCAAGAACAGGCCCAACAAAATTGATTAATATCCCCCATTTTGTATTTGAGATACACAAGAAACCCCAGCAGTAATTAGTAGGATTACACTTTGTTTATATTTCTATATATGATTCCTATATTATTAACCTACAAAGTGACGAATGTCAACCTTTTCAAACCAACAAAACTAAGCAAAACGATTGAATACAACTTCAAGATATTTTGATCAATATAACACCACAAAGCTCTTACCTAAAGCTGTTCTTAATATCAAATGTTCCAATGAGCAAAGTGACAGGCCAACATTCACCAACCAAAACATTAAAACTATGAATTTATAAATCACATGACTATTTTTTTAATACCACTTAAAAAAAAACACTCACTTCTGAATATGGATCCTTTGCATTCTCATCGTGATCACCTTTAAGCAATACTATGACACTGGAAGCTGCCATACTTCTACTTCCTAAAAGAAAAGATAGATGATTTGATTAAACTGTTACAGCATAAGAAATGGCCACAAGATATATATGTAAACACTTGATCATCTGAGATCATTACAATACTTTTTAAATTTTTAACCAACTTAGGAAATTAATTATTTTTCACTTATTACTTTTTTCTAGTAAAACTTTCATAAAACTGTTAAATAAACAATTTATCACAACATACATATAATCAAAGGATAATGAGGGACCTTTTGGCTCACCTAGACCATCACTTCACTAATCTAAACTTTATAATGAAAATAAAACATGCAAACTCAGCCAGCATCATTCCAAAGGCCAACTACCCTGTTAGAAAAATATTAATGTCTTAGACAAAAATGATGTTTATCTTGACAAAACTTGTGTCTTCTATTCTCACCATTAAGTATGAAAAAAGATGATACATAAAAATTATGAACAACCTTAACAATCAGATCCTCTATAACTCTTGTTCTTTTGTCAAGGAAAAAAACTTCAGAAATCTTAATCTGTCCTTATCTGAAAACATTTCGGTTGTGCATAACTCAAACACCCACTAAAGAAAAGTGATTTTATGACAAATATTCCAGTCTCTAATAGAATTAAAATTCATACAGTTTGTCAGTTAATAAATAAATAGTCAAACTTTAGATTTTAATTTTTTAAAAAAGAAAACCTCTTCCTAAAAATCATGCTGAGAATCATTAAATACAGATGAATTATTTCAAACATTCAAAATTAAATGGATCTTTTTTATGGGAGCTTTAATTTTTCAAGTGTTAGAATGAAAAAGCTGGAAATATGAACTACAATTAAATATTAATGGTAAGAGGCTAATATGTTTCAGCAGCATAGTTTTGTTTAATGAACCATAAACTTGTTTAATGGTAGGTTGATTAGTATTGGAAAATTTTAAATATATGAAAACTTAACAAATAACATTTGATTCTTAGTGCTTTAAGAAACAATCATTATAATTCTTAGGCTTAAGTACATACATATATGTATATAATTCAGTTTGAATCACCGAAATGAGTGCATGATTACATTAACAGATGCAATAACTTAAGGCTATGGAAACCTTTAACTATAACTCAGATAGTTTAATGGAGCTATACTTCCTTTGTTGCTTTTTCGTTTGTTTACCTGAATGATGACACCTTACACAGATAATAGGCTAAATGAACAGACAATCTAAGATACAAATAATTAACAAGGCACAATTTCAGTGAAACAAAATTGTAATGGAGGGGAGTAAGTAAAGAGTAATGTAAATAAAAAATAACTATGAAATGAGCTACACTTTAATTACCTTGGTTTATTGTTTTGAGTAGTTGGTATCGAGACTTGATCTGATTTCATCGTAACAACTACTGAACTAGTACTACTAGTAGTAAAATTACTAAAACTGAATAGTAGTATCAACTATCATCTTACTGGTACTCAGTGGTAGTGGTTCTTATTTATTTACATTAAATTTTAAAATTAACAAACAAAACGTACACTAAAAGTAAAAGTTTCTTCTGCACTATATTATATAAGTATTTACCTTATTGGGGGTGATACGTACAAATATTTGAAATTAACCTATTACATTGTCCATGATAAACATTAGGTTAGATTCTACAGCTTTCAATCCACCTATCTACACGAATTATTAAACTTAACTTAAGTTTTAACTATATCACAAAGATAACGTCTGACGATGTTTGATGATGGTCTGTTTCGTCACAAGCGGGTAATTTAACATCTGCTCTGATAATACATTGACGAAAACGTGGTATCAAACATACAAGTAAATACGCAAAAGTATTTGATAATAGAAATAAATCAGATTTTTGTTATAAGCAAATTAAAAAATCTCAGCTCTATTGAAAGTTAGAATAACAGGAATAACTATACTATATACAAAATAATGCATTGTTGTACAAAATATTTGAAAGCTAAAAACCGCTTATCATTATTTTTAATAGTCAAAAGCTAATGGAATTAGGACACTATTAACGAAAAATATATTCTATTACGATACTTTTTTCGATAGAAAAATATTTAAGATACTATAATTCAGGTAATAAAGAACATTTACGAATTGTTATTTTCACTTTATTAACTATGCGAAATTCACTCCAATTGGAATAAATCCATGTATACAATATACACCATGTAATTTATGGTAAATTACTAATTTCAGAACGATTTAAAAATATTCAAGCAAATAAAATTATTCGCTAAAATGTATATAAATATATTTAATGAATAGAAGATGAACAATTACAGAGTACTGTTTGTGTTGCTTAATAAATTCACGTCTTCTAACAGCTATTACCAGGTTTTCTTGCGATACGGAGAATTTGCTACACAATCAGTATCGCGTTAGGGATATTCGGGTAGTGAGTACGAGTACTTGCACTTGAAATAACTAAGTTATATTGCTTTGGAAAATATTTTATAATTTGTAAAGACTATATGTATTTATTTTACGTGTTGGGCAGCACACACGATAACTCGTTTTCTGAAAACTAATCAAGGTAATTAATTATGACCAAGTGTTGTCATGATTCCACTGTAATTTAATTTAGCTTCAGTTAGACATCCAAAATTTAATTTGTAAATTTAGCTAAGCCTTAAGTTTAGCCTACTTTAGGCTAATGATTATCAACTATTGTTAACTATGAGTCACAGCATTAGTAATACTATTTTTCACTTGGTTAGAGTTAGACCTAATAGCATTAACATTTTATACCATTAATTATAATGTTAATGCTATTACTATTAGTGAGTAATACTAATATTACTATTACAGTATTAGTAATAACATTCTAGGAATTATTTTCTAAGTATTTTAACCTTTTGTGTGATTACACTTTTACAGGTGTTTTAAGCTTCCTTGTGCTTGGATACAAAGGCGTAAACCTAAAGAGCATATGATATGGGATAAGTCTTTACAAGAAAAGCAGTTGTGGAAGGTTTTTCCTTTACCTATTTTTTTAATTATCTTTTTGTTGTGTTGTCCTAATGGTACCTATTCTGAGAAAAATATGATAATTGAATCCAAGATCTATTCTACTTCTGGGAAAGCCTGGGGTAATCTGTAGGCCTATATCTTCTGTGAATGCTATAGAATGTAATACATACCTCTGTACTACCATGTCTGAATGCATTCTTTTCCAAAAGCTGACCACCTTTCTGAAAAATAAAAGTACCTTATTTGGAGATTATTTCTACCCCTACCAAATCTTAAATCTTTCTCCAAGTCCTACCATCCTTACCATTAAACATGAAAAAAGGTGATGCATCATTCCTGTCTATTCTAGTTATTATTTTAATTTTAAATAGTCATATCCTTACTAAAACTAAAAGGGTTGAATGGCTACCCCAATGTTCTAAAACACCTAAAAGTCCACTGTCTTCTGTTTTTTTTTTCATACTAAAGTTTTATGTAACTTAAATTCTTTGTATAGAAGTAAAAAGTTAATTTTTTTTTTAAAAAAAGGACCCCCCTGTCACTCTGTAGTCTTGGTTACACCTCTCTCTCCAGTATTTCTTTTCTCAAGAAAAATTTTTAAGGAGCTTAACCTGCCCTTATATGACTGAGAGCCACTCCATCCCAGGATTCATCCTAGTACTAGTAGTTCTCCATTAAACTGTTTTGAACAATTCAATGTCCTTAAAATAAGAAGCTTTAAGACTGCACACAATGAAGTCTAGCCATGACTTCTACAAAGACACAATAACCTCTCTTGTCTTATATTCTATAGATACAGTCCAAAATCCTATTTTCTTTCACACAGGCAACAACATACTGCTTGGAAGGCTTAAGAGACTGATTGGTTAAAACATCAAGATTATTTTCTTTCATAACACTGTTGATTTGATTTTCATCAAGGTGACACCATCCTCCTTACAGTCAACTATACCAAAGAATTTACAAATTTGACCAGAATGTTGACTATTACATTACCAATATCATTAAACTTTCTAATACTTATTTACGATAATTTTCTATGCCTGTCTTTAGAAATTGATATGCTCAATGTTTCAGTCAGTCTTCAGGTATCACCTTTATTTTAATTTAAGAACACTTAAGTGTAGTTTTTCTTGACCATTTCTAAAGCAAAACATCTCTAACATCTTTTTTACGTAACGCTCGTTTCCGGTTGTATTGTACCATAAATGAAACATGCTTACAATAGTACATTGAAAAATATACAAAAACACTTCCTGGAAACCCAGGTGACCTTCATAATATTACTCAACTCTCTTTATTTATCATTCTTTAGTTAAACCACAATTCCCACTTTGCCCCTGAAGAAGAAAGGTCCACCTTTCGAAAGCACTGGGGTTATAGGGTTTTTATTTTTAATATTAAGACTTATTGACCCTATGTGTTTTTCTGACATCATGAGTTAATATGTATTAACTCTTTCAGCACGGGCTCGGTCCTTGGGACCGACCTCATAACCATTTTATGCTTGTTATAGTTTTCATGCGATAACTTTTAAATTAATTAGTGTATGTTAATGGCAGATTATCAGTAAACATTACAATGATTTCATACGCAAAATATAAATTTTTTTATTAAGTCTCAAAGTTTGTAAAGCAGTGTTTTTCTCATGCCTTTGTTTTTCTTTTTGCATGTTGCGTATCCAACATGCAAAGTAATTTTCATTTTAATATTAAAAATACTTTTATGCATTTTCAAATTTAATACGTAGAAATCTTTATAATGTACCAAATAGTTATCAAACGTTTCTTAAAAAAACTATATTTTATACTATTATTTCTAGTAATTAATT
>NW_013666305.1:437851-439031 GCF_000517525.1 Limulus polyphemus
TGTTTAGACTAAATAACTTAAATCTCATAACATTATATATTTATATATATTGACTGGCTAACAATACAGAAGTTACAATGACGTGACACACGTGCACTTGTGTTACCGTATCCAATAATATAAAACTGACCTTTAGTCCTTACAAAGTGACCTGTCTTGGCTGTGTTTTAGTAGACTAGTATTTTGTAAAATACAGTCACATTTCAATTATTATACATTATATATGTATATAGATTATTGCAATGAAAGTGAAGGCCCAGCATGGCTAGGTGGTTAGGACGCTCGACTTGCAATCTGCAGGTTGCGGGTTCGCGCCCCCGTCCCACCAAACATGCTCGCCCTTTTAGCCGTGGGGGCGTTATAATGTGACGGTCAATCCCACTATTCGTTGGTAAAAAAGTAGCCCAAGAGTTGGCAGTGGGTGGTGATGACTAGCTGCCTTCCCTCTAGTCTTACACTGCTAAATTAGGGGATGGTTGGCATCAGGAAGGGCATCCGGCCGTAAAAACCCTGCCAACACCAAAAATAGCGGTCCCGTATAGAGACGGGAAAAGCTACAGAAGAAGAAGATTATTGCTATTTAGAAATAAGTTCTTAAACTTGTTTTTCTTAAAACATAGAATAGTGAATAAAGAAGTAAAGCAAGCAATTATCTTTTCTAGTTATGTTTTTTGTTCTTGGTTGCTGCTTGACATAGGTTGCTAAGCCTTTTAAAATTTTGCATGTGGAGGATATGAAACAAATGATTTTATTTAGGTTTTATATATACAATTGGATCACCAAAAATTATAAATTGCTGTAATAATACCATAGAATTCCACTATAATTTATCAAGCTTAGTAACTAAGATTTCTTTTAGTCTAAAAGAATATGAAATTTGGAGCAGACTGAAGACACACCCGACCTCATTAAAATATTGGTTCAAAAGAAAGAAATGGCATCCTAGGACTTTAAAATGGCTGAGAAAGCCACTAGGGTGACATTCTGAGATTCCGATTGGTTATTCATGTCATATATAGAAATAAGTGTATATAAGGGAGCATTTCCAAAATTGGAAAGAGGTAGGTGGGGTACCACTGTGTTTGGTTCATTACATGAGCAATATCTTAGCAAATAGAAAAGATGAGGTTCTTATTTTATATTCTAGCTTTTCAATATCAGTAATTTGAGTTTCTAATTC
>NW_013666305.1:439041-447974 GCF_000517525.1 Limulus polyphemus
AACCAGTGCTGAATTCACCATACCACGTGACACACAAAAATGGATGTTTAATTATGTTTTTTAATATTTACCTTTAAATTTAGAAACTGAGTAATGTATAATACTAAAATTTGAATTATAATTACAGATTGATACCAAACTTATTGACATAAATTCATGAAATAATAGTTCAATAAAATTTTGAATGCGAGTCAACAAAGAAGATGACATGTCCTTTGACCCATGATTCATGTAGAAAGGGTTAAAAAAGAGTAAGAGTCCCAGACCAAAGACCTGAGGTATTTCCCTTGCAACTCCAATCCAGTTTGACTGAACTCCATTTATTACAACCCATTGTTTCTTCTTTTCTTAGCCAGAGCATACTACATTGAGCTAACTTAACTCACAGAGATAATTTCATTTACTAGTCCTTAATCTTGCACTTTGTCAAAAGCCTTCTGAAAATCTAGGTGTACCAAATTACACCTTTATTCTATCGGTATAAGTGGTGAAGTCTCTGAAGAAGGCCACAAAAATTCACGAGATAACTTTTTTCTCTTGTGAAGTCATGCTGGCTGTCCAATAAAATTGTAAGCCTTGTTAGATGAATTTTCAAAGCATGAATAATTAAGTTTCTTCAAAATATTTACCATCACAGAAGTAAGACTAATTGGCCTATAATGTTTGCCATCTTCCTTAAAAATAGATGTAACATTATCTATCTATTGGTCATCTGCTCAAGAACACTCAAAAAATGTTAATAAGGCACTTATTTATGCAGTCCTTAACCACTTTTAATACTCTTGGAAAAATACCTTAGCCAGGAGCCTTATCATTTTTTCAAACCTTCCATTTTTCTTTAACAGTTTTTGTGGCTAAGATTTAAGTCTTGTCTTATTTTGTATTAATAACTTGTGAGGATGTATAATTGTTGGAATAATCAAATGGTAATAATAGGAAAGTAATTTAGATTAATTGGTATTTTTATGACATTAATCATAGCTTTGATTACTGGATGAATGAAATAATTGGAAATTATAGTTATTTTCATGACATTAACTAATTTTACAATAATTTTGATTAATTATTTTAAATAACACTATTCAATCTAAATAATACTATATATAGGTAATAGGTTAGCGGCTCAGTGCTGAGCATGTCAAACTGTGGATCCAAGGTTCATGCCCCATTATGCCAAAAAAAATTTATACTCCACATTTTGGGGCAGTGGTTGAATTATAAGAGTGACAGTCAAATCCCACTATTTAAATAGAGTAGCCAATGAGTTGACAGTGGGTGATGTTGACTAGTTTATTTTCCCTTAGTCTATCACTTCAAAATTAGGGACAGCTAGTGCAGATAGCCCTTGAGTAGCTTTGTGTGAAATTTAACAAACAACAACATAGGTAATAGATTTGGGAGATTGATTAATCGATAACCATGAGTATAGATTTCATTGATTAGTTTCACATAAAGTAATCATTTATTAGTGTTTCTGAGTATTCCAACTCTCCAGTAATAGAGGTGGGTGATTAGTGGTATTTGCTTATGGTTAGATTGTATTTGTTAAATAAATTATTAACCATATTTACAGTTGAAAGTCTGGTTGCTACAATCGTTATCGATACTATAATAATGAAAATTGAAATCATGTATAAATAGGAAAGAATAATATTAATGTTGCTTTTCATACACTTACAGCAGTTAGTCCTACTGATTTATAACTTTCATTTATGCTACTATAGTCATCGTCACTTCCATTCACTTTTGTTTTGTTATCTGCTAGAAGAGATTTTCATCTATTGGATGAACTTGGCAGAAACCAAAAAAAATGTCTTAAAGACTTCATCAACTGTATATAAAGTTAAAATACCTTATTTAGGAATTCAGAATTGCTATTAATTTTTATTAGCAGTTTCATGACGTTGTGAGCCATGTGTAAGATATAACAGTACCTCATATCACCAAAGTCCTATATGAAGCATTTATTTTGTGTAATAAAGCCGTGCCTTCCATCATGTACCACTGGAGGAGCACGGATGCCATGTTAAAAGGGCAACTGAAATAAAACAAATATACATGTTTATATCACTTTTTATTTTAAAATTACATCTAGAGATCAGCATTAAATTTTTCATTGTGAGTAATTGAAACAAAAAACAATTAATTTAGACTTCTTTCATAAATAAAAACTTATGAAAACTGTAATATAATAAAGATAGAAATGAAATGGAAATAACATTTTCATAGTGAGTAAGTGGGGCAAAAAATCTAATTATACATTTTTTTTTTTTCAGAAAGCCTTTTATGAAAATTGGAAAAAAGGGATAGACAAGGAATATTTTAATTCATTCTAATTTGATTTATGTTTGTTGTTGAAGAACTCCAAGCACACTGTAGGCTTGTCATCACAAGCTTTGAACTATTGTCATCCACAGTAGGGATTATTTTATCTGATGTCCCTTTTTTACAACTATAAAATTGTGAAATATTCATAATTTTTCTAAAAAATGGCAAAGCTACTCTGAAAAAAATTATTAAATATTATGTTCATTTGATTATTATTATTTTTTAAATCATAGTGTGCATCGCCAGTGGCCAAAGCCTAAATGGGTAAAGACGGGACATCGTGTACCACTGGTGGTACACTTAAGAGAAAGCTGTCAATGCAGTCATTCTGTCATAAAACATAACATAAAACCATAAAATTAGCTGTATCTAAGACAGGGTTCACAATGAGGCTTTACTTTCCTATTGCATAATTAGAGAAATCACTTACGCCACGAAGGGAATGTGTTAAGTAGAAAAATTAAAAGTTTTCAACCTATTCAGTTTACTTAAAAGGTTTTGAAAGCACTTGTGATTATGAGGAAGGAAGCACAGGGGAGAGGAGAGGTGATTAGCACTGTTGGTTTTACCATTAATATAAATCAAGATTTATCTGACTAAGCCTATTATTTTTTTTTGTTTATTGTCACCTAGCTACATAATTTATTACATTTCAACATGGGCAAAAGGTGGTTTTTATTAATATTGTAGTTGACCATATTCTTGGTATTTTCTCGTACACAATTGAGGGTGTAGTTTATGTTAATAATTCCAATTTGACCCATCACAAAATTTGGAATGAAAAGCATGGGTTCATTATGATGTCATCCATTGTTCAGCTATGGAAACAACACTGGGGAAGGGCAACTAATGTGAAAAATTATTTGTCATAATTATTTTGTACATTAAGTGTTAGCAAATATCTGTCTTATCTATATATGTGTGTGTATCCTGTTCATTTCCCTGAAACGTGTCTAAAGGCCACCTGTTTTAACCACTCGTATCACACTACAGTAAGGTGTTGTCTGTCAGTCAGTCAGTAGATACTAAAGTGCTGTCACATAAGTCATGCTTAACATTGCAATTTGTACTGTTGAGACATCAACAAAATGTGCACATCATGAATCGTGAAAAAATTATGCACTTTATAGGCTACAACACAGCATGACATGAACTTCAAAAGCAAGAAATACAGATATTTGTCACTCTTCATTTTTTATTTTCTCGTGAAACAACACTTTCAGGGAACCTGCAGAAGTACAACTTGTATAAATAAATCTTCTGTCATGTTTTTTATCAAATATTTTTGAGTATCAAAACTGGATTTAATTACATGCACGTTTTTATATTAAATATTTCACAAAAGTTAAAAGATTCTCAAATTGGATGGAAACTAGTGTATCTAGGCCACAAGCTCCTGGATTGGCAACACCTACACCAACCTATTGCTGACAACCACCTTTTTATACTAAAAAAAAGTTTTATCAATAAAAGTTAAGGTTTAAGCACCAAAATCAAGGAGAGCTCTAGAAGTCATTAGGACTGATATTTGTGTTAATCATGGACAAATTAAGAGGAGGGTGGAGTGTAAGTTTATTAGTACCTCCAAGGAGAAACCATTTGTGGACTGTATTTCTAAACATGCTTCTGGGAAAACTGCACTGAATAAGTCAGATAATATGAGTATAGATGACTGGCTTATGTGCTACATAATACCTGTAGAAATCAATCAAGTTAAAGCTGAGATCTGGTTATTCCCATTTCATAATACTTAGCCAGGATATGTCATACAACTGATATGAAAGATCACAAACCAGCATGGAACCAGCAAGTGAAACAAACTTCTTAATCAGAATTATGATTACTGTCTATACTCGTAATCCTACAATATAAACAACTGAAAGTCACGTATCATGGGTGTATAGATACTTGACAGTAAGGATCTGTGAATCTTACCTCTAAAATGTGTATTATAAGTTTTTTCTAGTGTCTTCTAAGTTATATTAATACAACTGCCACACTAATCAACAGTTTGTTAGTTTCACATCGGTAATTTTGGGCCATAGCTTTGAATCGTTTAAAAAATGTGAAATTTTTTAGTATTAAAAAAGTTAGAAAGATCATTTAATTATCCTTAAGTTGACAGTAGGTACAGTTAATCGTATATTCAACAGTTTGAATTCTTAAGATGAACATTTTACTTAATGTTGTAGCACAAACTGACATTATTAAAGAATTTAACCATTTACGAATGTCACGTATTACATTGATTCCTTGGAATGTGACAAAATATGATAAACTCTTTTTTAGCTCATTTGTATAAGTTTTCATGTCTATCTTAATTTTTTATTATTATTATCTATTAAACAGGTTATAAAATGATTTCCGCGGAGTATGAGCAGGAATATTGGCCTACAATTCAAAATGCTATTGATCTCCTGCTTACACAGTCCATTGGGCATAGAGGACTTGTATCGTTTGAGAATGTCTATAGGTAAGTATGCAGTTATGTAGAAAATCCATTGTAGTCATTATCAGTGAATGAGGTACACAGTTTAGGATGTGTTGGCTTTAATTCTGATCTTTTTAGTTGTGATTGTTGCTGGGATAAAGTTTCTTACATAAAATCTGTATTTTTCACTTGCATATGTATACCATTGATGTTTTCCTCATTGTATAGTAAAGTATCTGAAAATTATCATTTACATTATTTCATCCCGATTTTGTAATTTAGTATTTGTGGTGGATTTAAATTTTTTATTAAAAATTGGAAAATGCAGCCAAACAGATTCTGTAGAATGGACTGTAACACCTTGTTCAAAGAAATGTAACTGATATCAGATCTATTTCTGACGTTTTTCTTTGCACTTTTTTTTAGGGCTATGTTTGAAAGTTCATTCACTAGCCAGAAATTTGAAGATAGCTCTAAACATATGAAGGTTCATCAGCTACCATAGATTTACTGACATAGTCTTCCCTACACAACCTTTATGGAGCTTTTGGATTTGGCCAAATAATTCAATATTATTTTTCTTTTACATTTCGAGGCCATAATTATTTTTGATACAGGTCAAAAAAGATGCTTTCTGTAATAATCACTGTTGCATTCAAACTTCTACATGATTGAGATCACCAACCAATAGAATGTTTTATTTCTATGATGATGACAACAATTTACTGGAATAAATGAGCTATCGCAAGTAATACTCAATCTCAACTTTACAAAAGAAATTTCAACTAGCCCAAATCACAGTTAAAACAGCCATTTAGGCCTGCAGTCAGTTCTTATGAAAAATCACTGAATTATCTGCATTAAATATTACAGTTTGAAAAGAAACTGTTAACATAGTAAAATATAATAACTTAAGGAAATTTCAAGTACCCCAAGCACACTTTGGCTTGTATCCAAGTGAAGTGTAAAGAACAACTATATTTTCCAATTAAACTACATTTTATTGTGAACATTCAGAATTGTTTATTCAATAGAGTGGATTCATGTTAATTCCAAATGCTCTTGACCGATGTCTTAATTGAACTTTAGCAAAAATTGAAAATACCAAAACTTTGTGAAAGTTACATAAAACTACAATTAACAGGATTACATATGGTGGGCTTTATCTGTTCCTGCTTTCAAGTTAACTTATGTTTTGGTTTTTATTCAGTGGATGTTTGGAGAATACAATCATTGTAGTCAGTTGCTAAAAAGGAATCATAGAATGTTTGGATTTGCCCAAGCAGCACTGTGTAAACTACCAATTGGAACCATCGAAGGTAGGAATTGTGTTATTGACGGTGCTGGAATCTTGTTATTGTCAACTCAATGAAGATACTTATCTAACTTTTTTCAGAGGTATTTATTACTAACTGTAAATAGGCATGACATGATCAGTACAGAGAGGGTTGTAGGGTATACTTTTGCCAAAAATCTTGACACATTGGTTTAACGTTTGTGATATTAGCCTGACACTATGAAGTGGCAAATATGGTGGGTGAGCCCTGCATAAATACTAGAGCTGGTTGAGTAATAACTTGGTTACTTGATATAATTAAATATCCATGAGCATTGATTACTTTGATCAGTGTCATGAAAATAATCAACTAATTGAAATTAGTGTCTGATTTTTATTATTATTCTAACTATCTAAGTAAACAAGATATTGCCATTATGATTTCTTCTTATTATTTTTGATTGGTTGAATGGTGTTCGGCTTAATTGAAATGAGTGTTTCCGACTATTAATGTTTTTGACTATTTCAACTATCTAGTCTTGTGTAAGAATAATCAATTAGCTGAATGTAATAAATTAATTGTTGGGCAAATCAAATTAATTGATTATCTAATTCCACTGATCACCCAGCTCTTAAAAACTACCATAGCAACTAGGGTGAGGAGTTCATTGTATAAAAAACACTGTAATTATATAATGTAACCAGAAACACGTAGTGAAATGTTAGTGATGTACACAGTTGTTGATTATACAAAATATTGGTCGTTTTCTGGCTTCAGTGAATGATTATAACAAAAACACATGACGAAATTTAACATTTAGGATCTATTTAAGTGGGAATTCTGATTACATTTTTTAGAAGTTTCCTCTAAAATAAGGTTTTACTTTGCATTTCTACATTTTCTGGTTTTGCATTATGTGACTAGAATAGACAGTGGAAAGACTTAATGTTTTTTTCTGTTGTGTTTCTTTTCAGTTGTGTCTACAAATGTGTTTGTAAGAATTATTCAGAAAGGTTGTACCACGACCTTCTGTTTGAAGTAAAGATACACTGGGAGAAAGTAAACCATGAGCTTGAGGTATGATGGACACATCTGAAATTGTACTGTAGCCTAAATTAGACATTAACAGTGGTTAAAAAACACTGAATATATGTTTATATTCCTTGGCAAACCTTACAGAAAGTTTCTTTACCTTAAACAGTGAAATAAAATTACATTTACTATTGGGAAGATTACATTCCCTCATGTAATGTTGTATTTCTTCTTGAATTGTTTCTATTTAATCCATGCAATATGTTCACTTTCATTGGTCATAACTAAAGGAATATGGATGGACCGTGCATTCCCAATCAGGAAAACCAATAAAAAGGTGAAATTCCTTGGGAATGTGGAAATGTAAATATCTTGTGTAAATATAAAAAAAAAGCTTTAACAGAGAAACTTTTTAAGTTCTGTTAAACTAATCATTTTTAAAGATATAAATTTTCAAATATTTTCTAAAAAGTCAGCTACTGTTATTGAATTTTCACTGGATAAACTTTTTTTACATCCTTAGGTGGCATGTTACGCATAAGATTTTTAATTGTTGAGAGATTAATCCTCGTGTAACATTTATTGTGAATTTTAATAATATACTGATCACAAAATTATTTCAGACTGATCATGTTTTTAATTACTTTTATATGATGGTGTGTTGATTTTTTATGTACTCCTTGAATAAATTTAAGGTATGTCTTATAGTTTTAAAGCATTTTATGGGTGGTTATTATTATTTCTTTGTTTAAATTTTTTTTTTCAGGTTAAAGCAGGCCAGGTTTTAGTGAAGATCTTTGATTCAGTATTAAAACAGTTTGAATCCAGCCTTAGAGGACTCATTCCATTATTTACTTACATGGCAAGTATAACATTGTGTTACATGTGTAAATAATTCAAGTGCACGTGTTTTGTGTTTGCCATTTTTCAAGGTTTAAACATTCGTGCTCATGAAAAAGTTTTGATACGAGTCATTGAAAGTGTGTTTGTGTATGTATGTAGGTATTTGTAATTAATATTAATTTGTTAATTACTGTGGTTTTACCCTTTCTTTCAAGTTCTGTGTGTAATAGTTTCAAATGGAGTGTGACCAGAGTGTTAATTTGTACTGGGTTAACAACAATTTTGTTTCTGTGTTGTACTGAGTTAACTCTTTCAACCCGGGCTTGGTCCATGGGACTGACCTCGTAACTATTTTGTGTTTGTTATAGTTTTGATGCTATAACTTTTAAATTAGTAAGCGAATGTTAACAAAATTTGGCAGTGTATCAGTAAACATTACAATGCTTTCATATGCAAAATATCTAATTTTTTTTATTAAGTTTAAGGTTTGAAAAGCAATGTTTCTCTCGTGCCTTTTTTTTCTTTTCACATCTTGCCTGTCTATCATGCAAAGTAATTTTCATCTTAACATTTCCATCAAAAAAATTTCGAAATTTCACATGCGAAATCTTTATGATGTCCAAATATTTATCAAACGTTTCTTAAGAAAAAAAACTTTATATTTTATCTGTTGTTTTCAGTAATTAATCTCTGTACAGTTTCGGTAAATTTGACCAATCTCGCAACCACCATAAAAAATTAGGAAATAAACATAAATTGTGCATTTTTCATTCTACAATGAACATAAATTATAACATGAAAACATAAACGTTTAGACGAAATAGCTTAAATCTCATAACATTGTACATTTATATATATTTATTATTATACATTATATTGACCTTTCTTCTGTGCCTGGCTAACAATACAGAAGTTACAACGACACAGCTCAGGTGCACTCATGTTACTGTATCAAGTAACATAAAAACCGACCTTCGGTCTGTAAAAAGAAACTTGTCTTGGCTGTGTTTTAGTAGACTAGT
>NW_013666305.1:448044-450033 GCF_000517525.1 Limulus polyphemus
AACTTATTTTTCTTAAAACATAGAACAGTAAATAAAGAAGTAAAGTGAACAATTATTTCTTCCAGTTACGACCTTTGTACTCTGTTGCTTCTTGATATAGATTGCTAAGCCTTTAAAAAATGTGCACGTGGAGGATATGAAACAAAATAATTTTTTTTTAGGTTTTATATATACATTTGAATAACTAAAAAATAATAAATTACTACATTAATACCATAGAATTCTATTATAATTTATCAAGCTTAGTAATTAAGATGTATTTTAGTCTAAAAAAATATTAAATTTTGAGCTGACTAAAGACACACCCTACCTCGTTGAAATATTCATTCGAAAGAAAGAAATGGCGCCATGCCCTTTAAAATGGCTGACAAAGCCACTAGGGGGACATTCTGAGCTTTGGATTGGTTATTCATGTTGTATATAGAAGTAAGTGTATATAAGGGAGCATTTCCAAAATTGGAAAGAGGTGGGTGGGGTGCCACTTTGTTTGATTTATTACATGAGCAATACCTTAGCAAATTGAAAAGATACAAGGCTCTTATTTTATATTCTAGCTTGTGATTATCAGTAATTTGAGTTTCTAATTCATACAAAACTATAGACTTAGTATTTCGACATCACAAACATCTAATTTCAACATACCACGTGACACACAAAAATTGATGTTTAACTGTGTTTTTTTAATATTTACCTTTAAATTAAGAAATTGAGTAATATATAGAGTACTAAAATTTGAATTATAATCTACAGTTTGATACCAAACTTATTGACAAAAATTCATGAAATAGTAATTCAATAAAATTTTGAATGCGAGTCAACAAACGAGATGACATAGCCTTTCACCCATGACCCATCTCGAAAGGGTTAACATCAGTTTTGTTTTTGTGTTGTATTGGTTTAACAACAACTTTATTTCTGTGTTGTACTGAGTTAACAACAACTTTGTACTGGGTTAACAATAGTTTTGTTTTTGTGTTGTGCTGGATTAACAACAACTTTGTTTCTGTGTGTACATGTTTAACAACAATATTTCTGTGTCGTATTGGTTTAACAACAACTTTGTTTCTGTGTGTACTGGTTTAACAACAGTTTTGTTTTTGTGTTGTGCTGGATTAACAACAACTTTGTTTCTGTGTGTACATGTTTAACAACAATATTTCTGTGTCGTATTGGTTTAACAACAATTTTGTTTCTGTGTCGTATTGGTTTAACAACAACTTTGTTTCTGTGTGTACTGGTTTAACAACAACTTTGTTTCTGTGTGTACTGGTTTAACAACAACTTTGTTTCTGTGTTGTATTTGTTTAACAACTACTTTGTTTCTGTGTTGTATTGGTTTAACAACAACTTTGTTTCTGTGTTGTATTGGTTTAACAACAACTTTGTTTCTGTGTTGTATTGGTTTAACAACAACTTTGTTTCTGTGTTGTATTGGTTTAACAACAACTTTGTTTCTGTGTGTACTGGTTTAACAACAACTTTGTTTCTGTGCGTACTGGTTTAACAACAACTTTTGAGGTAACTATGTTCTTTAAATGTCTTCATTGTAATAAGGACAACATTAAAAAGAAGTAGTGATCCTAAATATTTTGTAATTTAGAACAGGTATTTAGAAAGTAGAATGGACACTGATTTGAGGAGTGAGCTGTGTCGGTCTTTCACTTCTGTCCTTGTTGATAACCATGTAAATAGGGTAATTGGTAAGTAATAATTTTTTCCAAAACATTTTAGATTTTTAAATGTTGTTGATTTTAGCATGTTTGGTTAAATCTTTCGACAAGGGGTCAGTCGATTTGACCGGGTCACGTGATTTTCTGTACTCGTTTTAACGTTGACAACAATTTAATACTTATAACTTTATATATTGGGTATATCTTCACGAAATTTGACAGTCTTTCAGTTAATATTACAAGTCTTTTACATACAAAAAGTCATATTTCTTAGTGAAGTACTTTTAATAAAATAAAATAAAGTATTGTCTATGAATAT
>NW_013666305.1:451033-454998 GCF_000517525.1 Limulus polyphemus
CACTAAAACCTTGTGTCATGCCGCAGTAAAGGGTACCCGTGCAGAAATAGTTAATGTCACACAGCCATTTTGTGTTAGTTACTTTCATTAAATGTTAATATCCTCCCCTCTGTTTCCTAAGGGTATTTCAGATATATATAAACTTTTGTTTGATTTTCTCTGTACGGTAATTCTAGTACAATTAAGTTAGGGTGTTTAGGCTTGTTTGTAGAAATTAATGTTTAATTGCATATATTTTTCACGATTTTGTACAAGGGCCGTAGATTTTCATTTTATAATAATTGTTTTTGAATTCAAAAATGTGATATTCTACTTATTATATGCTATGAATTTTGTTGCACTGCAAAGATATTCTGATATAAGAGGTAATTTACAGTTGCATTTGATAACATTATATCAGTTAGAAATAAATATGGGAAGGACAAATATTAAACTTGTCAAATAGATGTCTGTTATATATAAAATCTTGCTAGTTTTACACAACAAGTGGATTATAGTTTGACAGTTTTTTTTATTGTGTTCCTTGTGACGTATACAGTAAACACAAACTTGCGTATTTTTCCATGTTGCTGTCCACATGTATAAATGAACCTACCCCAGTATTGCCCTGGAATACTGTTACATTTCTTGCTGTCCACATGTATAAATGAACCTACCCCACTATTGCCCTGGAATACTGTTACATTTCTCAGCACATATTAACTAAGGATAATGTCTTTATAATAATAAGAAGTTTAACATAGTTACTAGTGATGACATGAGCAACAGTTAATGGCTCTCGAGTCGTATCATTGCAACTCAAACCAACAAAATCTGGATTTCAGGTTTCTCCTCAAGTTTTATATGGTTCCTCATTACTAATTATGCAGTTAAACTTTCTGGCTGGCTGTAAGTGTATTGCCATTTCTATATTTGCATTCATAAAGATATATAACTCGTAAATGTCACCATATCTGGAACTTGGACACTGGTGACGTAAAGCATAATAACCATTGTATGTTTGTAAAGCTACATTTGGTTTTCATTGTTTTTTTTTTTTGGTTTATAGTAAAATAAACCACTTAGTGTAACGGGAGGCCATGTAGGCTAGTTGTTTGGAGTTTGACTTTAAATCCAGTTACAAATAGATTTCTTTTAAATCCACGTATAGAGTCACGAGTGGAGTACACAAGTCACTAACTCGAGGAAGTTTACAGTTAGAATAAAGGATTGACTCGGAGACTGAGATTTAAAAGTCAAATAACTCTTCAGTTCAATATATTAAGATACTCGGCTACGTCAAGATTACTGAAGATGTCTCGAAAATCTTCACTGTTAAAATTACTAAATTCTTCAATCTGAGCAGGTAACTGTCCTTCAATTAAATTTTAAATAATACTCATTAAATTCCTTTCTTCAACAAGTAGATTATCAATTACAACATCAAATGATGTATGCTCAGACATAGTTTACTTTTACTTTCATTAATATTAACAATCTAAGTCCATTTCTAACTATGCTAAGAGATAGCGATGGTTACTTACGTGGAGCTCGAGTGGGAAAAGTTTTGTGTGTTCTTCGAAATGGTCATCTTCATAAGTGCTGAATCAGCTGGATACGTCAGGTCAGAAATCATCAGTAACAGGTTTGTTAACTTCTTTATACGAGCCAAGAGACTGACTTTTTGGCAAAAAAAGGAAGACTTTTTATACTTGTTTTCCAGCATTTCTACGAGCATTCAGTTAGCTCTACATGCTGGTCTTGCAAGTAGATCCTTGGGATGATTGGTTGGTATTCACTGTCGTATCAAATCAAAACTAACTGTATTGGTT
The DNA here is from genome assembly GCF_000517525.1 of Limulus polyphemus. Lineage (NCBI taxonomy): Eukaryota > Metazoa > Arthropoda > Merostomata > Xiphosura > Limulidae > Limulus > Limulus polyphemus. The sequence continues at coordinate 452,845 of NW_013666305.1, forward strand.
ATGGACAAAAGTTGTAAGTTGGCCACCTATTTGCATGTATTTTTTCTCATCTTCCTTCCAATCAAAGTTCCGCCAAGAGTCTCTGGTTTCCTTTCTAAGTCTTTTTTATAGAATTAATTTCCTGCCTTTATTCAAGTTAACATAAACTTTCTCGTAGCTTTCTCTCTGCTACAGTTGTGTCTGTTCATGTAGATAAGATAAACAATGGGTTCCCAATATTGTCTGGAATGCATCGTATTATGTATACTTGACATATACATTTCCTTTCTTGGTCAAGTGTCATTGTGTAACTACTGTTTTGCATTCACTAAATGTGCAAAACTTTTCTTCATGTTGGATGTATGAATGTCTTGCACGTAGTTTTTATAAAATTATATTATTTCTTGAAGTGTTTGAAAATGTAAAATGCCTCAAAATGCTTCATTCGTGATATACTATGTCATTATGCATTATGCTGGTAAGTGTTAACCTATAAGCTAGTTTTAATATGCAGTCTTGTTCTACTGAGTAAGTTTTATTGGCATTCATGTCTTTTACATGTCACAATAGAATTAACTAGTCCACAAAGAACAGTCTGTATTCAGTATTTAGCCAATTTTTATATATTTGCACACACGTTTTTTTGTAGGATTTGTTTCATATCAACAAACTATTAACAATAGAATTACAGACCTACAAATGATTACATACACGAGCTCACTTTATTGAAAGAAATTTTTCAAGAAGTATCTTGTATGTAGGATTAATATTAATTATAATAAGCAGTTTGGATTTTATTTTATGACTTTATCCAAAACAAATAATACTAACACTTTTATAAAAAAAATAAGTTCCAACTACAAACATTTTGGTTATAATTTTATTTCATAGTTGATTTTTTGGGGTGGGAGTATCAAGATGAAACAATTAAGTTAATTTTGGTAGGTGTCCTCAAGTAATCACATGATATTGGAGAGAACTTTCATACTCAGCTGAAGAACTTGTAATGCTTTTTTAGTTGTGTTAAGATACTAATTAAAACTGTTAGGTAATAGTTGGTAGTTTCCTTGTGGCAAAAATCATATAAACAAAATTAATGGAAGTGTGATATGTATAAACAGTTTATATATATATATATATTAAACCAAATTGTTGGAATTGTAATATATCTAAACAGTTTAATACATCATATATATATATATAAGTACTGAACCAAATTTTTGGAAGTGTGATATATCTGAACAGTTGAATATGTAATATACAAGTATATTTTCATATATTTATAGTGTTGTCAAATGGCTTATTTCATTGTTTATTTAACAGGGGCATTAGAGGAAGCACAGTTGTCTGCTTTTACAGTACCTCCTTCAACTGTGTTCAGCGTAGTCAGTGGACTTTATTCTTTAAAGAGAGGTAGGTTTGGTTGTGTTAGAAAGGTATTACGTGTTTACAGCCTGGAAAGGTATTACATGTTTACAGCCTACTTGACAAATTGTGAGAGGATATATTCCCATCAAACATTATTGAGAGGGTAAATATTTTTGACCAATTTCAAATCAAGTACATTTTTTCTCGGTTCAAGAGCTAAAGCTGTTCTTGAGATTTTTTGCAAAATCAAAAACAAGAATAATGATTAAATATTAACTTATTGGTAAAATAAGTACATATTGAATCTTTTTATTTGAAAGAAAACATTAGTTCTAGAAGTAAATAGGTAATTTTGTGTGTAACAAAACATTGACTCCACTTATGAAGCTTAATTTTCTGATGACAATTCTACTTGACAACTGCTATCTAGGATATTAGTGATAATGCAACATTAAACTCTGGGACATTATGTTGTTGACAATGTAGTTTAGGTGCATTGTGCTTCACAGTAATTATAATAACAATTAAAAAAAATAAAATCAATTTACATTGTATCTGAAATTAACATTTCAAAATTAAAATTAAAAGCTAGTTTTTAAGAAAAGGCACATGTGTATGTGCAATTTTGAAATCGTTATCAGTTGCATTTCAGATTTTTTTTTCACCATTAGTAATAATGATATATTCTTCCTGAATGTAAAGCACGGCCAGGTGGTTAGCGTGCTTGACTCGCAATCTGGGGGTCTGAGTTTCAACTCCCCTCCCACCAAGCATGTTTACCCTTGTCTAATAAAAGATAGCATACAA
>NW_013666305.1:455998-461962 GCF_000517525.1 Limulus polyphemus
GAGTTTCAATCCCCTCCCCACCAAACATGTTTACCCTTGTCTATAAAAGATAGCATACATAAAAATCAGAAAATAAATGGGTTTAAACAGTAGATAATAGAAGATGTAATGATGGAACTTGTTATCCATGTTCTGCAATGATTCATCAGGAAAAGCTTGTTGAGATTAGAATTAATTTTGCTAAATGATTTCAGTAATCTATGGTATGTTTGTTTGACCCAGATTTGAACCATTTGGTTTTTCTTATAACTAAACACCACCTCCACTAGATACATGTTATGGTAGCTATCATTTATTGTTGTTTGGTTTGTCGTATGTATTTGGTGTCACTTAAACGGGGGGATATCACTGTATTGTAAGGTTTTTTGATTTTATGTTTGCTCTTACAGAATATGTTTCTTTAGCTCCCTACATCTTTGCTAAATACATTCCAAATGTACTTCCTCCAATGTCAGTCTCAGAGCTTCCCCTTGCTGTGGAGGAAACACGAATGTTTCAACAAAATCTGATTGAAAGTGGATTCTCCAGGTTTAAATTTTTTTTATTTATTTGGATACTTAACCTTAAAGCAGTGTCTTAATAAATGTTTCAGTAATGTTTAGTGAATGTAAACTTTAGTGTAAACACTGAAATTATAAATCACATATAAACTTTCTAATTTATTACCTTATGTTGAAAAATAATATAAAATAAGTAATGTATATATAGTATTAGTTTCTAATTTATTTTCAGTTTAACTATATGCATATTTCTGTTTACTGGAGGTTTTTTTATAGATTTTAACAATGTTTACAAATAATGAAAGTTTACTGAAGGAAGTCTTTGTAGAACCAGGTTCAAGATGAAACAGATTGATTAAATAGATAAATATTTCTTGAAGTGTTTATTCACACATACAGCTGAAGTTTTGTAACAAACTTTCTGACAGGTTCAAGATCAAACAGATTGATAATACAACTCAAATAGATAAATATTTCTTGAAGTGTTTATTCAGACATACTGCTGAAGTTTTGTAACAAACTTACTGATTTATTTTACAGAGGAGATCAAAGCAAAAAGCGCACAGGAGACAGTGACATCCTAAGTAAGTATTATGAATGCTTTTTTCCAAACAGTTTATAAGGAAGGAAATCTTTACGATGTTTTTTGATGCAGTGTAGACAATACATTTCTAACACTTTATTTGTTTGTCAGGTCATATGCATGTGTGTAGTACATGTGTTTTAACAGGTGTTTTATGTGTAGCCACTTTGTAGTGTTTAGCTTAGATTCTGCTAATTTCAGTGGTCACACATTATGTAATAATGCTTGATATACAAATATTGACATTTTCTGTTTGAATTGGTTTGGGTGAACAGTTCAAAACAAATCTAGCAATACTGTACTCGAGTCCAAGCAAACTCCCTATTAAACAGTTTGGTATAAGGTAATACAGGCTAGTAGTTTATCTCCCTTTGAACCTATTGCTGCTGTATATACGTGTTAAAGGTTCTAGAATAACCTGTATGTGTTGAAGACTCTAAGATAAGCCTTATTCTAAGTGCAAAAATGATAATATGATTCTGACCATAGTAACTGGTATTTCATTGTGTATTGAGCACCATCTTCAACTTGATCAGCTTGAGAACAAATCAGATAGTGTAGAAACTTTGTCAAGTCTTTCAAGAATTTTCTGCACAGTTCAGAACGTGTATACTTTTTGAAACCTCTTTCAGAAAATGAAATGAATTTATAATGGATTTTCTTCAAAGTACATGTTTTTATGGTAAAACAGAAGCCCTTTGAAAGTCTCATTAAAGTTTATCATTGTTCAGTTCCATCAAGTTCCTTGTTATTCTGTCTAATGAACAGTTTATTTAAATGGAAGAGAAATTATTACCTTAATCAGTCTTTTTTTTTTTCAATAAGTTAAGATAAATTATTAGTGGAGGCTTTTGAAAGTTTGTTGATAAACAAACCTGAAGTCTTTAAACTTCACTTATCTTATATCTATAATAATAAAGGGCGTGTCTTTGGGTATTTGACTACCATAACTCCAAGAGGAAAGAACCTAGAAACCTAAAATTTTGCACACATACTAAGTGGACCCTGAGGGTGTGCACATGGGTATTATTACTTATCCACATGCATGCGCATGTACATTTTTTTAATGAAACAAGCTAGTGAAAAACCATATAGAAAAGAAGTAGCTCCTTATATAACAAATAGAAATCACAGACAGACATGATGTTTTATTATAGATGTATAGCTAGTCAAAAATGATGAGGCAAGTATTACCACCCCATAATGTATCATGTGGTATATCAGTTAGATTAACAACTTCTAATATATATAAAAGCCAGTGCATTTTGGTAACAATGCGTTCCAACAATGGCTTTTATGTCATGTTGCTTAGCAACAAAAGTATAACCCAGTTTATGTACTGAGAGTATAAAAAGATGGCATTATTCATTTTATATTTTTCAACTGTTTATTTCACTGCACACTGATGATTTCTCTACAGTTAGCGTTATGGTAGAGAATAAAGTTATTACTGATTTAGGAAGTTTTCTAGGAGTTAAGCAAATGAAATATGAAGAGTGCAATGTGTTAAAGTATTTTTATTCTTAACATGAATATCATTTTTCACTTGGAGTCACTCTGTAAAGGTGTCAGAAATTAACAGATGTATCTTTATTAGAAACACACTATTAAAAGAATCAAGTTTTTTTTATGTACAACTGACATATAATCTTTACTAAGAACTTGCCAAATCTTGTGAAAATCACGTAATAAATTTGGGATTATAGCATGTATAATTCCAAGGTTTGTCGTGTTGACCAATCTCATTCTTCTAGGGTTAAAAGGTATTTTTAGTTATCTTTAACTTCAAGCTAAATGACAGTTTAGCTGCCAAGACTGTGAAGTTGAAAATGCATGCTATTTCTTCTCCCGAGAAAAAACAATCTCATTCTTTCATGATGTAAAGATAAAAGCAAAAAAAAAGGATTTGTATAAAGTTTCAGTATATGAGATCGTTCTGGCTTTTTGTTTAGTGGTAGTAAGATAATACTACAGTAACACTTGCCATTGTCATAATAAGTTTGTTATTGTGATTGTGAGAACATATAATTCTTGTAAATAGTAGTTATCTTCTTTGGATAAAGACAAAACCAGTTGCAGGAATCAGACAAAAATTAGGTATGATATTGTTGTTTTTTTATAAGTTTGTGTCATGTCACATCTAAAGGAAAAACTTGTTACAGAAACTGGAAACTGTGAGTCATTACATGTAGAAACTTGTTGTATACAGAGAATTTATCAAAATAGTTGTCACTTGTATCAAACAATGTTTCACAGTCTCTGTAGGTAATAAGCCATTTACGATTCTTACAACAGTATTTCAGAGCAGTTCGAAACAGATGGTGGAGGTTCTAGATTCATTGGAATCTTAACTTTGAAAAGTGTTACTTCTGATTCAGACAATAGAATTCTAGAGTATGTCTTGATAAGGAGAGTTTGAGATAGATGGTGGAACTTTTGGAGTAAGGGATACCTTAAATATGTTCTTAATGTTTTTTGGAAGTGATTCTTTTGCACAGCAGCAGTGCTTATTAGAAGAAGCTGCAAACAGTTAAAATTTCCAGATAAATTAGGTTTACTAACTGGTTACTATGAAGCTGCAAACAGTCAAAATCTCCAGATAAATTAGGTTTACTAACCGATTACTACGTAACGTTTGTTTTGATCAAGAAAATGCTCTACAATTAAAGTTCCAGCATACGTGACACTTCATCATATCTGGATATTGAAAGTGGTCCTTAGAAAGTTACTGATATAGTGTTGATGGGTGTTAGAAAAATTCATTAACTGGATTTATGTTTGAGACTTTCAAATATGAGTGAATAGGCAACCAATTGTCAATCCCATGTAGATCGTTTCATGAGAAGAAATCACCACAAACAAAACCTGACAATAAAAATATACATATAAAAAAGCCAAATTATGAAAAAAGGAATAAGTCAAATCAGTGAATGAAAAGCATGACAGTTTTAAAAGAAACTGGTTTGACTTTCAGAATAAAAATTAAGAGTTTTCAGTTCTTATCCACAATCATTTTGAGATATATTTTAGAAGTTAATGGTCATATACTGTTCCTCAGTTAAGTTGTTCTCGGTACAACAGTAATATTACTTACTATCATCACCAAGGTCTGGTGGCTACACTGAAGGAAGTCAGTTGTACAACAGCTAATATTACTTACTATCATCACCAAGGTCTGGTGGCTTCATTGAAGGAAATCAGTTGTACAACAGCTAATATTACTTACTATCATCACCAAGGTCTGGTGGCTTCATTGAAGGAAATCAGTTGTACAACAGCCATCTACATATTAGTGAGGTTTCACTCTTTTCGTGTACAAAATTTCTCTGGATTATTTTTCCATTTACTTACCAATTTCCTCATATTTTTTTTATTGCCGTACTACATTTACTTGTCAGTTTTCAAGCCAGTTACTATTTGACACATACCCATTAATTTTATTCTTCTATCACTGTTCTATTCATCTATAGTTTCTGTCAAATTTATCTTGGGTAAGTGTCCATTTATAAAACTCGTTACGGTTACTCGCTCGTGCCAAATTGAAATTAATGCTTTTTTTTATATGCCATATTATATTTGTTATTCTACTATCTTGGTTACCTGTTTATGTTACAAATAATTTTAGTTAATTAGTTATCAGTTACAACTTAAAACACACACACACACACACGATGGTTATAATCAAAACAAAAACTTTGTGTGACTACCCTATTTGATGAAATAAATTGAACTTTATTTACTTTAAACAAAAGGAGCAAAACAATAGATACAAACTAATGCCGTGAGAAATCTCTTTTGTAGAAAGTTACAAACATTTTATTTACATTCTCAACTAACTGATGAAATGTGATATGGATGGATGAAACAGACTGAATCTTTCAGTGACGGTTTTATAAATCACAGATTTGTGTGGTTTTCCTGCTGTCCATCCTCTGACCAGAAATTCACAAAGCAATCACTAGGTTACAGTTCCTTCCAACAATGGGCTTGAAAAAAAGGAAACTTTGTGTGTGATCTACTTAGCTTGGTTCATTGATAAGTATACTGTTTAATGCCAATGGATACAATGCTGCTCCTCCTAAAACCAATAAAGAAACAAGATCTTGCATTAAGCCTATGTTATTACTTACTAAGTAGCAGTCTAAACATTTTTTCATCCAACATCAAAGTGAACTTTGATTAAAATTTAATTAAAAAGTTCTTACATCAATGGTAAATGCTTGTTATTTATGTACAGTTTACTAGTACGATTTATGGCTTCACTGAAGGAAGTCAGTTGTGTACAACAGCTAATATTACTTACTATCATCACCAAGGTCTGGTGGTTACACTGAAGGAAGTCAGTTGCTGCTAATATTACTTACTATCATCACCAAGGTCTGGTTACATCACCAACAACTGACTTCCTTCAGTGTAGCCACCAGACCTTGGTGATGACAGTAAGTAATATTATCTGTTGTACAACAACTGACTTCCTTCAGTGTAGCCACCAGACCTTGGTGATGATAGTAAGTAATATTAAATGTTGTACAACAACTGATCTCCTTCAGTGTAGCCACCAGACGTTGGAGATGATAGTAAGTAATATTAGCTGTTGTACAACAACTGACTTCCTTCAGTGTAGCCACCAGACCTTGGTGATGACAGTAAGTAATATTAGCTGATGTACAACAACTGACTTCCTTCAGTGTAGCCACCAGACCTTGGTGATGATAGTAAGTAATATTAGCCAATGTACAACAACTGACTCCCTTCAGTGTAGCCACCAGACCTTGGTGATGACAGTAAGTAATATTATCTGTTGTACAGCAACTGACTTCCTTCAGTGTAGCCACCAGACCTTGGTGATGACAGTAAGTAATATTATCTGTTGTACAGCAA
>NW_013666305.1:462735-465819 GCF_000517525.1 Limulus polyphemus
GCACAGATAGCCCATTGTGTAGCTTTGTGCTTAATTATAAACAAACAATCTAATCAATGCACTTTTTGAAAACATCTTAATATTTAATATAGACAGCATCTCAAACAGATGTCTAGACGGTTCCATTGATTTCTTTCTAAACACTACCCTTATTATATTTTTCTGAAGCATGGCTAACTACATTTGTATAGAGTCAGCGGCTGTTCCCCAAGCTATGATTCCATATTGCAAAGTAGAGTCAACTAATCCATAGTATAATATCTTTATCTATCGGCAACATCCTCTGACTGTTACAAATATGTATACTAACTTCAGCATCGTTTCTAGTTAGATCTAATGTATATGAGGACTCCGATTTAAGCACCTATCTATAGTGATTCCTAAGTATTTACCTTTATTCCCTTCTATTCGTTTTGGAGCAGTTACATTGCTGGGGGTAGGATTGGGTATAGTTCTTTTCACGAATGTTGAGAGCCGCAGGAGTTAAGCTGGTCTGTATTATAGAGCGAGAATATCATATAATTTGTTTTTATAACGTTAAATGATAGTGTGTTTATATCTAACCAGTATTCAATGTTAAGTTCTCGCTCTGTAGTATTGAGGGTCTCTTCCCAATTATCACCTGTACAAAGCAGGGCTGTATCGTCGGCAAACGCAATTAACAGTTCGTCTTAGCGACGTCTCTGCATATAGGAAATAATAAGAGTAAATGCTCCCTAACTCGACTAATTTCTACACGTTAACCCTTATAAAACCCTGCCGTTGGACCACCAATAGAATTGTTCCCTTCCTCTTATTAAAATCTGAAATGGTGCTCATAAGGGCAACTCTTTATATCACCTCTCTTTAAAAAATAGGAATCGCCTTAGTAACGCCGGTCATCGGGCTCCTGTCCGTTGCCTATTGACTTGCCAAAAAATAGATAGACGTTCGTATCTGATCTTTACTTTGTTTTTTCTAAACCTTTGAAAAAAACATCATTTGGTCCTGGTACTTTATTTGTAATATGTTATTCTTTTTAGTTACAATTACGGTCAATGAATTAATACGTGGATGATTCGGGGTCACTTTTTGTTTTACTCGTAGTGTTGGGAACATTGTCACACCTTCTCTTGTAAGTAATAAGAATAAAAATTAAGAACTCAACCATATCAGGTTCCAACAGAACTCTTGCCATCGACATTCCTCACACCGCTAAAAACCTGGTTTCGGTATTCGTGGTGTGCGCAACACGGATAGCCCAGACAAACCATTATCATCCAATAAAAGCCAAATCCCCATCTTCATATTCTGCTTACCATATATAGACGTAAGAAGTTCTTGCTGCTATTTTTTTTTTTTCGTGGACCAAATAAGACCGTTTGACGACGAACTTTAAGCTTCAGTCAACTGAAAATAGGCTTAAGTTTTACGTATTAAAACAGATAATGCGGAATGATTTCCTTTAACAAGTCCAGAAATATGAAGAATTGTTTTTTCGTATCCGTCACAATCGTACCTTAACGACAAACAAATTGAATTAAGCAAATTGGTCAAGTTGAAGAACTGTACAATCATTTAAACTCTCAGAATCTAACCTTTTCTACCCCCTACAGGTTCAGTGGTAAGTCTAAAAACCGGGTTTCAATACTCGTGATAGGCGCAGCACAGATAGCCCATTGTGTAGCTCTGGGCTTAACAACAGACGTTCCTTGGTGGAACAGCAGAAAGATTAGGAACTTACAACGCTAAAATTAGGGTTCGATTGCCCGAGGTAAACGCAGCAGATAGCCTAATATGGCTTTACTCTAAAACAAACTATTGCCCACCAGTGTCACAACGGTCTGTAAACTTATACGCTAAAAATCAAGTTTTGATACCCGTTGTGGGCATATCACAGATAGCCCATTGTGTAGCTTTGTGCTTAACTACAATGCATCCCGGTGGATAAGCGGTAAGTTTACGGACTTACAACGCTAAAATCCGGGGTTCGTTTCACCGCGGCGGACATAACAGATAGCCGAATGTGGCTTTGCTCTAAAACAAACGGCAACAAACAAAATAATAACTTTTTTTATTATTATTAATAGCCATAACACCGAAAATCTAAAACTAAATACTTCATGAGTTTGTTTTATATTTTCTGTTTACAGATTTAGTGTTGAATAATGAAGGAAATACAAAATTCTTAAGAACTTGGTTGTAAGCTTCTTCGATACCTTAACTTTTTTTAAAATAAAACGTGTTTGTAGTTAAGCACAAAGCTACACAAAGGGCTATCTGTGCTGTGTCTACCACGGGTATCGAAACCCGGTTTTTAGAAGGTAAGACCACAGACTTTCCGCTGAGGGGCATTGAAAAAGTTAAAATATTAATTCTGCTTTTTAAAATAAGACAATTCTTTGTGCTCAGTGAAATATTTAAGTTATATCTTTCAACACTAGAAATGTTGTAATTTTTGCGAAAAAAAGTGTCCGTGATTTTTGAAATGAACAGTAAAACAACAAAATAAAACTTGTTTGCATATTCAACTTGTTTCAGACCGTTGTTTTTCTTTTTTTTTAATGAATTGATTGCCAACATTGAGATACCTCACTGATGAAAGAATTTACTATGATCTTAATAATAAAGAAATGTCAAAAAAGGTATATTTAATTATCTACACTAATTAGATGGTTCATCTTTAGTTTCACGCTTGCTCCGATCGGAAGTTAGTATGAAGTTAAAAACATGATTTAAAGAAAAAAAAAAAGGGGAATAAAACTTACTTGAAAATACAAAATAAAATAAAATAAGTCATTGTAAAAGAAAGAGGAATTTGTGATCAACGTTTGGTCCAAGCCGGAGGGAGATCCAGTTTTCAATTACTCGGATTAAACTAAAATCGCAGGACGTTGTGTAACCAATACTATTTCTATAATTAAAGCTTCCCGGTTGCACATCGGTGCGGACTTCCAACGCTAGAATCCGGGTTTCGATACCCATGGGGGCAGAGCACAGATAGCCCAACTCTCCACGTTAAGATTCTGCAGGTTCTAATGAATATATTTTGGCTGATGTGGCGTTTACCACACGTGGATATATATATATATATATATATATATA
>NW_013666305.1:466817-472541 GCF_000517525.1 Limulus polyphemus
GGTACTCAAGCCCACAACGTACCACATCTTTACCACCCTTTGCTGTTTGCAGCCAGAAGTGGGAAGATAGTTGCTCACAAAACAAAATAGTAAGAAACATGATAATTAGAATTTGGTGACAGCCAAATTGTCATTGAAGTTAGCATTCCAGCCCCCAATATGATGTTTGGTTGTTGTTTGTAGTTAAGCGCAAAGCTACAAAAGTATAATATTTCGTTTATGTTTTCCTTTCCTTGTCTACAAAATTAAATCTATTTACGTGTATATATATATATATATATATATATCGTTTTATATTTGCAATAACCGCCATTGCGACACGTTAATGGTGCAGATTATAGAAACCTTGCAATCAACATTTGGGATATTCATGTAGGATAGGTGGCAGCACATTAGCAAACTTTGTATTGGACTTTCCAGTTATAAAATCCTTTTCAACAGATTTCCTGACGTCCTTGGTAGTCTAGCTTCTATTGCCACCCGATTTAAGCCCTTTTGATTTTTGCCCCTCTGGGGTTAATTGAAATTAATCCGCTCAATATACAGGAATCTAAAGAGGATACAGTAACTCGGGAGTTGTATGGAATCTCCCAAGTCACAAACACAGTGGCGTGCGAAAGATCAGTCACGTGATGTCAGAGCAAGGAAGTCATATTGAACATGTCATTCACAAGCCATTAAATATGAAAGTGTAATATTGCTAAATGTCATGCCGCTCACTTATCACTCGATAGAGTTATTACAAATACAGTACGTAAGGGTGTATGAAAAAACATTCCGCTTTTTTGTTAAATTAAATTTTATCAAGGGCTGCGTCTGTTTATTTTAGCTGAATTTATCTCTATCATTCTGCTGATGCGCTACCATCTAGTTCAATTTATTTATGTACAGTTAAGATTTTACGTGATTGTATCTTGTTGCCGCCACCTTTATTATACAGCAGGGATTGCTGAAACCATTAAATCTGATCAGATATGAAGCTATAAAAACGCCTCCTGTTAACTGGTGGAAAGAAATAACACAAAACGTATTGCACTTCAAAATATTATTTATGTATAGAATGATCGAAATTTCTTCATGACTCTTACCTGAAGGATATTCATCTCGACATAAAATTGCATGGTTCGTAAAATATTAAGGCTTTTTTGTTTTTATCACTGTTTGTAAATGCAACCCGATGAGAATTTAAGCTTAACTTCGATCTAACAGTCACTTGTGTATTCTAATATTTTCAAAGAAAGAGTGGGATTACGGCAGAAACGTGACATTAATATTATCAGTATGCATAACATGTTTAGAAGGTATATCATCACATTGGTTGTTGCGTGATGTCTCGCTATAAAAACTATTCCAGGAAAAAAAAAACACATTTTGATTCGTGTCTCATGTAGTAGCTGAAGAACCACAGAGAATATCAATCAAAACTTTCTGAAGTATATATATATATATAATTATTACTTGTAAAAAGCTTGAATCTAAGTTTCATAATTATTCCAAGTTTCAAGAAAAGTTTCAAAACATTTGGTAGTTTTAACGTGCACGACACCTTTTGTGACTCACGGGCTAAATGGCCAGGTCAGGTACTTCAACCTTTAGGGCCAAATAGCCATGGCAGAGTTAGGGCTAAATGGCCAGGTCAGAGACTCCAACTTTTAGGGCCAAATAGCCATGGCAGAGTTAGGGCCAAATAGCCATGGCAGAGTTAGGGATAAATGGCCAGGTCAGAGACTCCAACCTTTAGGGCCAAATAGCCATGGCAGAGTTAGGGTTAAATGGCCAGGTTAGGTACTTCAACCTTTAGGGCCAAATAGCCATGGCAGAGTTAGGGTTAAATGGCCAGGTTAGGTACTTCAACCTTTAGGGCCAAATAGCCATGGCAGAGTTAGGGCTAAATGGCCAGGTCAGAGACTCCAACCTTTAGGGCCAAATAGCCATGGCAAAGTTGGGGCCAAATAGCCATGGCAGAGTTAGGGCTAAATATCCAGGTCAGAGACTCCAACCTTTAGGGCCAAATAGCCATGGCAGAGTTAGGGCTAAATATCCAGGTCAGAGACTCCAACCTTCAGGGCCAAATAGCCATGGCAGAGTTAGGGCTAAATGGCCAGGTCAGAGACTCCAGTGTTTAGACATACTCATCCATTCTTTAGAACTGTTTAGTAGAGGGAGGGTCCAATCAAAAGTTCCTGCCCCTATAGCTATTCTTAATCGAATAGCGGGATTAACTGTCACGCTTATGACACCCACGATAACTGAAAGTAAATAACATGTTCATTGATATTCCGGACTTCTAATCCGCAGCTTGACACGCTAACCACGCCCATTTCAGGTTGAAAAGTAAAAATGTTTGGTTCGCATGTTATATCTACATTCAATATTACAATAATATTATATATATTCATTTTATAACACAACAACTTGAAAAATCAATATTTTAAGTAAGGCCTTAATCACGTGACCACATGGATCAGCTATCAATATTACCATATTTTCAAGGCTGCAGATCGATGTTTGTATTTATTTTTGCTCTACAATCTTCGAAACTTGCTATTGGCTTCGTATTTGAACATTAGTTTTTAATTAACTGGTGCCACAGGTTATTCAACTGGAATAGCATCAGGTACTTTGAGCTGGCCATTTCATAACTTTTATATCACCAACCTTTTTCTTCTCCTCCAATAATTTGCATCAAGAAGCTGAGCTGGCCATTTCATAACTTTTATATCACCAACCTTTTTCTTCTCCTCCAATGATTTGCATCAAGAAGCTGAGCTGGCCATTTCATAACTTTTATATCACCAACCTTTTCCTTCTCATCCAATAAATTGCATCAAGAAGCTGAGCTGGTGTGCGAGTGATCCGTTTAACCCAACGTTTATATACGAGTTGGTGTGTATGTCTTCCATTTACTCCATTTTTATTGATGTGTTGGTGTGCGAGTGATCCGTTTAACCCAACTTTTATATATGAGTTGGTGTGCGTGTGATCCGTTTAACCCAATTTTTATATATGAGTTGGTGTCCGTGTGATCCGTTTATCCCAACTTTTATACATGTGTTGGTGTGTATGTCTTCCATTTACTCCATTTTTATTAATGTGTTGGTGTGCGTGTGATCCGTTTAACCCAACTTTTATATATGAGTTGGTGTGCGTGTGATCCGTTTAACCCAACTTTTATATATGAGTTAGTGTCCGTGTGATCCGTTTAATCCAACTTTTATAAATTAGTTGATATGCATGTGATCCATTTAACTCAACTTTTATAAATGAGTTGGTGTCCGTGTGATCCGTTTAATCCAACTTTTATAAATGAGTTGGTGTGTGTGTGATCCGTAAATCCCAACTTTTATAAATGTGTTGGTGTGTGTGTGATCCGTTAAACCCAACATTATAAAAAGAGGAAATATGTGGTTTATTTAACCCAACTTTTATAAATGGATGGTGCTTGGTCTCGTGCGTTTAACTAAATTAAACGGCCCATTAAACTCAACTTTTATAAATGGATGGTGCTTGGTCTCGTGCGTTTAACTAAATTAAACGGCCCACTAAACTCAACTTTTATAAATGGATGGTGCTTGGTCTCGTGCGTTTAACTAAATTGAACGGCCCATTAAACTCAACTTTTATAAATGATATGGGTGTAAATATCGCCCAACTCAAATTTTATATATGAGCGATGTGTAGGTCGTTTAACCCAAATTTTATAAATGGGTTATTGTATGGGACTTTTTTAACTGGATTGTATTATTTAGTCCTTTTGGCCTAACTGTTGAAAAGAAGAGGTAATGTGTTTTCCCAACTTTTTTGTAATGGATTGGTCTGTGGTCCATTTTACCCAACTGTTATAAATTGGTTGAGGTGTGCGATCCGCTTAACTTATATAAATGGGTGCTGTGTGGTCCGTTTCACGCAAGTTTGATGAATGGATTGGTGTGTGGTCAATTTAATCTGAATTTTATAAGTGAGTTGGTGTGGCCCAGTGGTTCGTGTGTCAGACTGTAAATTCGAAGGTCCACGGTTCGCATTCCGTTGCAGCAAAATCCCGCTCCGCTTTTGGGGATCTGGGTACGTCATAAGAGTGACGGTAAAATCCCACTTCGTGAGTATTTTTGGCGGTGGGTGCTATTGACTAGCTGCCTTCCTTAAACGTTGTCAGTTCAAAATTAGGGACGGCAAGCGCTCTGTAGCTTTGCGTCAATATCCGAAGCAAACAACCAATTATAAAAAGGTGAACTGGTTTGTATTCACAACTCTAAGTTAGAAACTTGTACATGAAATGTAAATTCGGAAAAATATTTTCATATCATTTCCAACGTTTTAGGTATTTATATAAATTTTACAAACAAACAAAAAAAAAGCAAACAAAGAAACACAAATAAGGTTTGGACTGAACTTTGCGCAAAGCTACACGAAGGCTATCTGCACTAGCCATCCATAATTTAGCTAGTCATCACCATCCACCACCAACTCTTGGGCTACTCTTTTACCAACGAATAGTGGGATTGACCCCACGGCTGAAAGGGCAAGCATGTTTGGGGGACGGGGATTCGAAGCCGCGACCCTCAGATTGCGAGTCAAGCACTTTTATTTTCTATTTAAACTGTGCGGTCTTGAAAACGTTACACAAATAATAATTTGAAAAAAAAAACTTAAAAATTAATTTAAAATTACCAAATTACATACATGCTAGCTGACGTACCCGTCAAACACACGGGGAAAACATAGCAAGCACTGAATTCCCAGGTCACTCTCTAAGAGACTCTAAGGGTACGTGACATGTTTGGTGACAATCGGTCCAGCGGTTCGCCACTTATAAACTGAAACACACACAAAGCCTGTTGTTAAATATTGGTTTATAAGATGTAAGAGATTTATGAAATTGAAAAAAAAGTTGATTTAACAGTATTCACTACTGGTATTGTGTTTTCAACTCGAAAGCCACCTTACTTGACTTGAAGTTCATTACTAACACTTTTCTGAATAAAAAAATTAAAAACTCAAATTACTATCGATATAATAAGAGATGTAAAATCGACAGAAACGCTCTTCTTACTTCACCACCCATCGAAATACTTTCTTTGCTGTGATAGCCCGTAATTGCAATAAATATTTCTTAATCGAATTGTGAGTAAATTGAATTAATTAAAAAAGAATATCATACACATATCATAAGAGTATTTTACTGGTTTTACGTCGTTGAATAAACATTAAATATACGACAGTATACTCGAAACTAACAACTAGTGTTTATACACGTGTTCCGTATGTGAGGTTTACTCTTTTTTTTTTCAATGTTATTTTCATCAACAGTATTAGTTGGAATGTTTAATGTATCTAGTTTTATTGTTTTTAAGCCTTTATCATTTCACTATTATTTTAGAGATTGTTTTATAATGATAGCTTAGTGTATGGATATAATTGGATCTACGCCATAAATTATTGTTAACAGTTAGAGACAATACATTCTAAACTTGAGAAAAGTGTACTTAATTACCGGGTTGATTTTTACTTTTGATCTTAGTAGGTGGTTGGCTTTGATCGGAAATTAATATTATCTAGTACAATGCAGCGTAAATATCTTATTAAAATATAAGAATAGCATTAAAAAATTATAATAAAAAATTCAGAATTCAAAATTCAGACCTTAGAAATATTTGTAATGACAAAGTCTGTTATTTACCTATGGGGCCCGGCATGGCCAGGTGGTTAGGGCACTCGACTCGCAAT
>NW_013666305.1:473541-478822 GCF_000517525.1 Limulus polyphemus
GTTAACAAAAGAACCGATGTTTGAGACAACAATTGATAATAATAATATATTTTTCAGAATCAGTTTTATTGGTTGTTTTTATAGTGCAAAACTACACAACATTCTGTCCACCGCAGGGAATCGAACCCAGGATTTTAACGTTGTAAGTCCATAAACTTATTGTTGACCTACTGTGGGACAGCTTTTAAAAAAGGCCTTCGATAGATATTTCATTACAATCATATAATAAAGAAAAACACTGTGTGTATGAAGGTCACGGATAATTTCACTGGAAATTTGTTTTTGTTTTGTTGTTGTTAAACGCCCCCCCCCCCCCAGTGGCACAGCGGTATGTCTGCGGACTTACAACACTAGAATCCGGGCTGCTCTACCCGTGGTGGGCAGAGCGCAGATAGCCCATTGTGTAGCTTTGTGCTTAATTACAAACAAACAAACAATTGTTGTTCAACTAAAAGCTATACAGTGGGCTATCTTTGCTCTGCCTACAACGGGTATCGAAACCCGATTTTTTAGCGTCGTAAACCAACAGACTTACTGCTGAGCCACTGTGGCGCAAACAATCGTAAAAAAGAAAATATGACTGAATAGAAAAACGCGCCATTAATACGCATTAATATGCAACTCACCATTAATACACACTAATGTGCAACTCGCCATTAATACGCATTAATATGCAACTCACCATTAATACACACTAACGTGCAACTCGCCATTAATACGCACTAATGTGCAAATCGTCATTAATACACACTAATGTAACTCGCCATTAATACACACTAATGTGCAACTCGCCATTAATACGCACTAATGTGCAACTCGCCATTAATACACACTAATATGCAACTCTCCATTGATACAAACTAATGTGCAACTCGTCATTAATACACACTAATGTGCAACTCGTCATTAATACACACTAATATGCAACTCAACAAACGATTAAGGACAATTTTAGAAATAAACCGATAAAAAAATTAGCAATAAAATTTTGTTAGGTTAAAAAAAAAAGTTCACTGATAAACTGTAATGAAGCGTATAGCGTTCTACGATGTGGAATAATATGAAAACTGTAGATGTATACCGTATTATCCGGCTCATCTCTGTACAGTTTAGACACCTAATTAGTTCTTACTTTAGGTGTAGATGTAACAGTTTAGGCACCTAATTAGTTCTTACTTTAGGGAAATTAGCCAAAATAAAATACGAGATGCACATGATAAGCAGAGACTATGAAAACAAGTAAAATGATAATGGGTAAATTTTTTTTTCAAAAAAAAGTTAATTTTATCTTACGTTCGGAACAAACAATCGTCATTAGGCCTTAAGTGAACATAACGATGAAAAGTAATAGCACAACTACAGAAATTGAGCTAAAAATAGTTGAACTTAGATATACATTTTAAATGGAGTACTTCATGAAAACAATTCGTTAATTAACCAATTATAATTCAAATAATAATAAATCCGTTCGTCAATTTTCTGGCGCCCCTAGGCGGCTTAACGGTAAGTCTGGGGCTTAGAATGCTAGAAATCTGATTTAGATATCCACGGTGAGCAGATTTCTGATAGCCCATTGTGTAGCTTTGGGCTCAACAACAAAACAAAGATATAATTAAATCTATTAGTCAATTTTCTGACACCCCAGGTAGCTTAACGGTAAATTTACAGACCTGTTTAGTGTTAAGGTCGACAGTGTTTTAGAAATGATCTATTTTTATTATTAAAACACATCAAAGAAACCTTCCAAAACATTGAATCAACTAAATGCTAGTTCTAGCGCATGTACACGATTTTATACTTTCCTGATGACTGTAGTGATCATTCTCATCTTTATCTTTAAAACTGAGAACAAAGAGATAGGATTAAAGGATTTCTCAAAAGTTAATCTCTTATGTTATATTTCTCACGTCTCAGTGCAGTTAATTGTTTTTGGAGAAATAGCATTTATAATTACTTGGTTTTCAAGATTATTAGATTCAACTACAATGGCTGTCATGATTTTATTCGTAATAGCATTTGTAATTTGACTAAGAAACGCAATATAAACATACTCATAAAACAAAATCTGTATCCAACGTCGTAGAAGGAAGGCTTAATTAAATGGGACTGTACGCTGACTTTGTCAAGAGCAATAAAAAAATCAAATGATTTTTTTTTCCACCCAGCCTGTGACAGTCATCACTGTAATAAGGAATATTTTATGCCGACAACAGAGACTGATCTGCTTGCTGTAAGTTCATGACGTTATGAACGAGCTAGCCTGAGAATGGGTAAGAATTGCTTACTTTCCAAACGAGGATGAACTGACATCGATTGGATTTTGTTTGCACGTTTCCTAGGAAACTGGGAGAAACAAGGTGTAATGTGGCTGTTAAGCACGAGTTCGGCTTTCGGACTGCATCCCATCCACGGCCGTTAACAAATAATTACATTAACAGTTGTTTCGCTTGGTACAATCGCTGAGCGGAGGGACTTTTTTAAACTCTGAAAGATAAACTGTGACAAATGGTCAAAAAAAGACTTGCACTTCATGTGTCAGGTCAGCCGATCTGGGCAGACAAATGCGCAGCGCGTGATTATCGGAGCATGTGAAAAGTGTGCCACTTGAAATGTTAACGTGTTAGGACCTAACCGAAACCTGGCAGTCGGTAACGAGTAGGGACCTAAATTGTGCCGTTATGTCCCCCCCCCCCTCGAGTTCGTGAAGAGCACACCAAAGTAACACGAAACAAAATGTGGCTAACTTGGTATTCTTCAACGGTACAAAGGAAATGATGACGACGTCCTGAAAACAAGCAAAACAAAGTGTTAATCCACGTGGAAGTTATCCTTTTAGATCACTAGACTGAAGATTAACCATGAAATCTCCACTCAGAGAGAGATCACTCGCAAGAAAATTGACTAGATCCTGGTGGGATTATTGCCTAATCTTCATGGCATGTTGTAAGTCTGACTGTAAGAAGTCGCAAACACTAAAGTGCATAGCAACACGTGCACATATATTTAGTTAAAACTGAACAGGAAACATCGACCAATCTTTACTTAACATAAATTATTCCTCGCGGTTTAAATGGTATAAGGCTTTAGGGTATTAAATATCTCTAGCTTTGGAGTGTACTAAGTTGCCCTTGTTGATATAAGTTTAATTGCACAAGTGAATGAAACATTGTAAAAAACGTAGAGATTTTAGTTGAAGTAGTTTTGACTCTACTCAGTTACCTAAAACATATTCTCTGTTTTTATTAACTACGTTTCGTAATGTAGTCAGTATTTGTATTTTCAACATGAACGACACCTTTCTCGAATCATGCACTAAACGAATGAGGCATTCCTACTTTGAAACTTCCAACCAGAGGTAGAGCAATCCGAAACTAGCACCCGCCGCCAACCGGACTTTTCTTAACATCTAGCCACTTATCCAGCATAGCCATTAGTTAACATCTAGCCACTTATCCAGTATAGCCAGGATAAGTGGCTAGATGTTAACTAATGGCTATACTGGATAAGTGGCCAGATGTTAACTAATGGCTATACTGGATAAGTGGCTAGATGTTAACTAATGGCTATACTGGATATGTGGTCAGACGTTAACTAATGGCTATACTGGATAAGTGGCTAGATGTTAACTAATGGCTATACTGGATATGTGGTCAGACGTTAACTAATGGCTATACTGGATTGGTGGCCAGATGTTAATTAATGGCTATACTAGGACAAGTGACCAGACGTTAACTAATGGCTATACTGGATAAGTGGCTAGACGTTAATTAATGGCTATACTAGGACAAGTGACCAGACGTTAACTAATGGCTATACTGGATAAGTGGCCAGATGTTAACTAATGGCTATACTGGATAAGTGGCTAGATGTTAACAAATGGCTATACTGGACAAGTGGCCAGATGTTAACTAATGGCTATACTGGATACGTAGCCAGACGTTAACTAATGGCTATGCTGGATACGTAGCCAGACGTTAACTAATGGCTATACTGGATACGTGGTCAAACGTTAACTAATGGCTATACTGGATACGTGGCTAGACGTTAACTAATGGCTATACTGGATACGTGGCTAAACGTTAACTAAAGTATAGCCATTAGTTAATATCTATTTACTGGTTTAAAAAAATTCAAGGCATATTCAAAAGTTTAAAATCATGTGGCTCCAGCGTCATGCATTATTGTTAAATATCTACCGGATAAGTGGTTAGACGTTAACTAATGGCTATACCGGATAAGTGGCTAGATATTAACTAATGGCTATACCGGATAAGTGGCTAGATATTAACTAATGGCTATACCGGATAAGTGGCTAGATATTAACTAATGGCTATACCGGATAAGTGGCTAGATATTAACTAATGGCTATACCGGATAAGTGGCTAAGAAGATCAAGCCATTTTTTAATACAACAAAGTAAACAAAATGAACCAACATATTTAAGTAAATAACTTATCAACAATAAACTTTATCGAAAAATCAGAATTGAAAACAAATATTATGCACAAGAATCTGGCCATGTCCACTGTTTGTTTGTTGAATTTCATGTAAAGCTACTCGACGTCTACCTGCGCTAGCCGTCCCTAATTTTAAAATGATAGACACCAACCATCGCCAAATCTTTGGCTACTCTTTTACCAACGAATAGTGGGATTGACCGTCGCATTATAACGTACTCACGTCTGAAAGGGCAAGCACGTTCGGTGACGAGGATTCGAGAGCCCTGACCACCAAGTCATGCCAGGCCTACATTGTTACTGAATACACAGTTTGGTTATGAGGGTTTCTACAGTTGGTTTTCGTTGCATGTGTGTGTGTTTTTTCTACTTTTGGTGCCTCATTTTGATTGTGGCAATACGATGGTTTAGAAGAATTGTCCCTGAATGACTGTAAATTGTCCAAACGTTGTTTCAGTGGAACTTTAGGCAGAGTGTAAATCTGGTGACAAGAGACATTGCGAAAATTTCGCATGAAAAAGAAATGAGAAATATCGATTATTTAGGTAAACTAAGAAAACAAACAATCTAGAATAAAAAATTTTGTTTCCAGATTTACACTCTGCCTAAAGTTCCACTGAAACAACGTTTGGACAATTTACAGTCATTCAGGGACAACACTTCTTCCAGATTTACACTCTGCCTAAAGTTCCACTGAAACAACGTTTGGACAATTTACAGTCATTCAGGGACAATTCTTCTTCCAGATTTACACTCTGCCTAAAGTTCCACTGAAACAACGTTTGGACAATTTACAGTCATTCAGGGACAATTCTTCTTCCAGA
>NW_013666306.1:0-1707 GCF_000517525.1 Limulus polyphemus
CTGCTAAATTAGGGACGGCTAGCGCAGATATCCTTCATGTAGCTTTGCGCGAAAATTAACGCAAACAGACACACACATAAAACGAACAAACCCAATGATTACTTTGTATATTAATGTTTGTATATCGCGATAAAAGTATAATAAATATTTTATCAGATATTAAGAACTGTTTATTGAAACACTTAAAGTTACAAAAGAAATAACGTATACTTTAATGCTATTAAAACAGAAGTTAACTAATTGGCTTAAATATAGCAAAAGATAGAATCTAAATCGTTCAGCTAAGAGTAAATAGGACATTTATCACCAGAATTTTGGTAAATCGCAGTAAACAAATTCGTTTGTGTGAGAAATATTCAAAATCATTTCTACCAAATGTACAGTAAATGATAGTTATGCGTTTTAGCAATGATTGAATGGAGAAGCTGTTTTTTTGTTGCTATTTATTCCCGTGATACATCATTTAAAGTCATCTTCAATAATTATTTAGTTGAAGACATTTTCGTACACAACATGTGATCTATCTTGAATCATGCGATTCTAATCAATGGGATGACAACTGTACATGTACTTTAATATTTTGTCCTAACTGGACTTTTGTCGGCTCATGTTTTTATTATTTTATGTTTGTCCAACGAAAGATAATGGCTATTAAAGTAAGTTTAGATAGTGTCAGTTTGTGTTGGATTGAGTATTTCTTATGGTGATAATATTGTTGATATCTAAATAAAGTTAAACCGTTGGGCTTCTTCTAGTTTAGGCTTATAGTCAGATGGTATATTTAGAAGAAAAACAAAAAAAAGGTGATTTTCGATTATTTATTCAAAATGAAATGAATTATCTATACAAATTGCAATTAAGAATAAAGCTTAGCAAGTCACGATAATTAGGTTAATTGATAATCCTACAAATTTATAATGACAGTAACATTTGAAGTAACTTTCACACGTCTAGAGTATCTTCATGTGAGGCCCGGCATGGGCAGGTGGTTAGGGAGCTCAACTCGCAATCTGCGGGTCGCGTGTTCGAATCCCCGTCCCACTGAACATGCTCGCCCTTTAATCAGTGGGGGCGTTATAATATGACGGTCAATCCCACTATTCGTTGGTAAAAGAGTAGCCCAAGAGTTGGCGGTGGGTGGTGATGACTAGCTGCCTTCCCTCTAGTCTTACACTGCTAAATTAGGGACGGCTAGCGCAGATGGCCCTCGTGTAGCTTTGCACGAAATTCAAATCAAACAAATCTTCATGTGAGATATCTATTATAATAATACTCAGGTTTTGTCTGTCCTGAAAATGCGCATGCGCGTCTCACTTCATTTCAACGAATTTAAACAAAAGATGGATGTAAATATACTTCAGTAGACATTTTGTACAACAACGTATTAATAGCTTATCAAAGGGATGGTGGACATGGTTTACAATTTTGTTAAAACTATCATTGTTTCAGCTTCTCTGAAAACCGTAATTTTACATTAACAATTTCAAACATTGACTACATTACTTTGTATATATATATGTATCTTTTCGTATGGTATAATACAAAAAAAAATCACCGTATCTATAAAAAAAAACGTATAATTTTTCGTAATGATTGGTGTATTTTGATAGCTGTACATAACACATATGAAAAGTGTAAAATACAAGTAGTTCCAGTGGAGGATTTGTTTGTTTGTTTGTTTTGAATTTCGTGCAAAGCTACACGAGG
>NW_013666306.1:2507-18337 GCF_000517525.1 Limulus polyphemus
GATTGAATCATGATGTTACTTGTGATTTATGGTAATGTAGTGAAGAATTGGATTGAATCATGATGTTACTTGATGTTTATGGTAATGGTAGTGAAGAATTGGATTGAATCATGATGTTACTTGATGTTTATGGTAATGTAGTGAAGAATTGGATTGAATCATGATGTTACTTGATGTTTATGGTAATGTAGTGAAGAATTGGATTGAATCATGATGTTACTTGATGTTTATGGTAATGGTAGTGAAGAATTGGATTGAATCATGTTGTTACTTGATGTTTATGGTAATGTAGTGAAGAAGTACAACGTTTCGACAGGGTTTTTTCATCATAGGTAATGCCACCATAAGGGTAACGTTTGTTTCTTGGATAAACAATAAGAAAACTGTATAAAACAAAAATAAAAAAGGAAGAAAGCACACACTTTGTGACACTCAACTGGACGCTGAATGTTGCTTTCTAGCAACAGGCTTTCTAAGGTAGTTGTGGGTCACTTATTTGTCGAGATTGTCTATCATATCCATATGACCCATTTGGCTTCTTCAAGCCGCCACTTAGTCTCCCCAAGTTCTGCTTGGACAAGGCGGAGTTTCTTAGTTCGCCTGGATTGGTTATATTTGGCTTAGCCTCTCCTATTGTATTCCTTCTATTGACAGAAGTCCTGGACTTTCGTCCACTTAGATATGTTTAAGCCTGTTAGTGTGTTTGAATGTAATGGTCTGCTGGAGGGCGTAACTCTCAAGGACCAGAATTGACGCGCTTGTAAACTCTGATTATATAGGCTGTTCTCGTGATTTCTTGGCTGGTGGTAAAAATGCTGAAGACATGGATGCTCCCAAATTGATGCCTGCAGCAATGATATTGGTCAATCTGATGACTTAACCTGACGATGAAAGTAGACAATGAATATTGACATCATGAGGTTTCATCTGATATCTGTCTGACCACAACTTCAGGAAAGTCTTCATTGGCTTAGGAATGTAGAGATCCCACGAGAGGTGCACAAACATGTTGTATTTATGTTTATAGGTTATACTGTATCCTTCGACAAACATTTCACACACCCATATCACCCACTCTTCTTCTCTGATACTACAGTTTTGACGAGTTGTGATGAAGTGTTTTATCCCTAACTTATACCAAAAATAAATATTAATTTGCTACTATGTCAAACTTATAATAAATATTTCTTCATTACCTATTTAAGCCGTTTTCAAACTTTACTTTCTAAGGTGGGTTCCTTGTTATCAAACATCACCATTCACCTTTGGTAACTCAAAAGTAGTTATCTTTATTTTATTCATCGTGTTTTAATGATAACTTACAGTGCTTAAAAATACAATATACTATTATTTTTCTCCAGTAATTCACAAGTAGTTATCTTTATTTTTATAAATGTTCACCTGTCGAGATTGAAATAAAAATAAATACCTGATAATTTTTCCGTACAAATCATTCCCACATTCAGACCGATCTAGTCATTCCTATCATTAAATTTTAAAATGATTTTACATAAAAAAGAAAACCGTGGTAGCTTCCTCTTGCCCCTGAAGTTCATTTACAAAGCATCGCAAATTGAAAAGAAACCAAAAACAACACTTTAACAAAGATATGATTTCACTTCACAATGGATATATACGTACATACATATACACGTATAATCCCTAAAATATGATAATATGGTAATTTTAAATTATTTATATTAGGAAATATCAAATCAAAATAAATTGTGGATTTATTCTATGGCACTTTTAAGAAAATTCAATATTTTTAGACATTTTTACTCCAAGTTCAAATAGTGAGTGAAATACAAGAAGTTTGATAAAGATAACTACTTGTGAATTACTGGAGAAAGATAATAGTATATTGTATTTTTAAGCACTGTAAGTTATCATTAAAACACGATGAATTTTATCAATTTTTTTTTCAAAATATCTCGCACTTGCATGCGAACACGTGGGCGCGCGTACACGTTTTCCAAAGTAAAAATGGTTAAGGAATGCAGCTAACTTCCTAGTTCTCTAGTTACACGTTGTCATAGGCTGTATTTTTTTTTATGTTTCGAAGTATTCTTGAGTGTATATTTGTTACTGCGTTATCTTACATATTTTGAGTGGTGTTTGTTACATAGGAAGTGTTTTTCTTTCTTGTTTTAGGCAGTTTACACGTAACTTAGTTAACAAATCCGGAAAGATATTTGAATGTATTTGTTGGTTGTTATTTTTTTCAGTCTTCCAGCAAGAAGTCTAGCAGTATCTTCAGTCGGTTACATGTGATTTCATTACACATCAAAATAGTATTTATCGTCTTTGACAGAAGTAAGGCAATATTCTCAACAGGCTCCCCCACGAGCCAGTGGGGGACATTTTTGTTTTAAAAAAACACACACAAAAAAAAACTACACAATCCGGTTTATCTTAATTTGAGCTGAATTTTTTGGGCATTTTATTGACTAAAAATAAGGCATTTTATGTACTCGTTTTGTCGTTGGGGCTACGAAAAGTGATTTGAAGTGGTGAGATGACTGAAATCCGACACACAGAGGTATTCAGGAACCGTTTAGAACCACCTTGGTAGATATTGTGCAGCAAGCCGAGTACAATATTATGTCTATAGCTGTTGCTGTTAAATTAATGCTGTGTTTGGTACAAATAAGCTCTAACTCAACTTGTGCATGGCAAGACAGCTGCCATGCTTAGGTTTGTTTGTTTTTGAATTTCGCGCAAAGCTACACGAGAGCTATCTGCGCTAGCCGTCCCTAATTTAGCAGTGTAAGACTAGAGGGAAGGTCATCACCACCCACCGCCAACTCTTGGGCTACTCTTTTACCAACGAATAGTGGGATGGACCGTCACATTATAATGCCCCCACGGCTGAAAGGGCGAGCATGTTTGGTGTGACGGGGATTTGAACTTGCGACCCTCAGATTGCGAGTCAAGTGCCCTAACCACCTGGCCATGCCGGGCCACCAGTGGAGGAAGGACAACCCGTTTAATTTTTTTCTTTAGCCGGTAAACCTGGAAGTTTCGATGCACTCATGCACCTAATAGGAAAATCTGTTCGCTTGAGTTCTTACTCGGAGCTGTATTAAAAGTTTGTAAGGCCTTTTCACAGAAAGTCTGCAATTCCACTTAACGTGTGGTTTATTTAGCCATATGGAATACATTATATATGTATATATATATTTAAACTAAATAAACGTTTATTAGATATATACATACAATTTCCATATAACACGATAAAACTAAAACACAGTTCTAAAGAAATACCAGTCTAACATCTTAGTTTCCTAGTGTTGAATGGCTTAAGTTGAAACCAACGGGTTGAGTAGAAATTGCATTCAAGATACACTTGGGATTACATAAATGCGGTTAAATCAGTAAAAAAATTAATGCACTGTCATTGTTGTTAGATTTATGCTAGGGAAAGAAGTGGAAAGTTTCGAAAATACATTTTAAACAAGTATTATCTTGTTCTTAAGTAATATTACTTTATTTCCATATAATCTTATCAGAGTGCTTTAATAAGCGTTTTACTTTGATATATTGCCCTTTAATTTCCATTATGAATGGAGCAATCTACGTCTGGCCTAATTGTTTAGTCATAGATACATGTAGAGTCTATTTTGTTTTTCTCTTCATATATATCTTATTGAATGTGTTTTTAAAATGCAGCCTACAAGGAAGCAATATCAGTAAGTACCTACTGAAAAACTTAAACTAGAATTTCAGAATTTACTGTAATAGCAGACATTCTCTGAGCAATAAATGTCAAAACATGTTCCCCTTCACATATTATTTCCAAGAGTATTGAACCAGTAATACTCCATCCAAATGCACGAGTTACTACTTCTAGTTCTATAAATACAGAATAAAAGATAAGTCTTTCGTGAGAAAGTTTAAAAGAAACGCATGTTTAAGTGTAAGAGCTAAACAATGAAATTTCTAAGTCTTTCGCATTCTAGTGCTCGTAAAAGAAAAACTGACACTAAATTTCAGGACCAATTTGTTTGAGGCGTATAAATGGGTTTTCTTCAGAATAATATACAAGCCAGCGTGGGCTATTCGTCCATACCGATGTTCGTTTGGATCTATAAACTAATTGTTTTTCTCTGTATGACACCAAGCATGCTAAACAGAAGCAGAAAAAAGGCCAATGGCTAATGTAATTGCATTCACATGATGCGTTCCGATTTGAAAGTGGCAAATGACATCCTTCATTACAGCATCATTGGATAGTCCATAAAATAAAGATTGGAGCAGGTTATGCTTAATGAAAGAAACAGTTTTTTAAATTTCCCGCTTTTAATAGAAAAAAAAAGGTGTTTAAAGACAAACACTGTGTTAGAATTTATTATATACTTGAATAAAGCTAGCTTTCCTTGGTGTATGAGCAAAACAGTATCATTGTTCAGGAAATTTTGCCTATAATTTAACAAAAGTACGAAGAGTACCTGAGATGGACCCTACTGATCTGATGATTATGAAGGTTGAATTATATTCCTTCTTCGCTTTTGAGTTCTTTCTTGAAATTTTGAATGAATTTAGTCTTCTTAGTATGTTAGAACTTTTAATTTCCCAACTGAAAATGCTTTTATGTGACTTACGTTGAGTTCAGCTGGCATCTTGATCCCCGAAATACGTCTTATAGAAGAAGTCAGTCGTTGAAAGCACCTTCAGAATCCTTCTTCGGGAATGTGAGTTTCTGCACATGTTTTGAAACATTTTCAAATTACGCGACATGACGATGAATAGTAATATTTTAACTCCTCTGAGGTTTTAGATATAACTATGATTAATGAGAGCTTAAACTTGAAAGCAAGTTACCAAAGCATCTTTATAGTTCAACAGAACCATAATTACATAGGTAAGTTAATATCAGCTTAAAACATTACTGGTTATGGTACAGGTAAAATGTTTGTGAACTAAGTCGAGTATTCTGAATGTTTAACAACATTTGGCATGACACAGCTAAAAGTATTTGTGAGCTGTATCAAGTATTCTGAATGTTTAACAACATTTGTATGATACAGCTAACAATGTTATTGAACTAGATCAAATATTTTGAATGTTTAACAACATTTAGTATGATACAGATAAAAGTGTTTGTGAGTTAGATCGAGCATTTTGAATGTATTCAATAGTATTGTATGGGATGTTGGTGAGAGTGTTACGGTGGTGCTAGTCTCACACTTCGCTTTCCCTTCTTATGTCCATCAACTTTATTTAGGTTGTACTTATTCCTATCAGGAATTGATTCATGACAATGTAAACATAACTAATTGATGTTTATTACTGGTCATCAATAACACATAAACTTAGAAAAATGTTTTGTTTCTTACTGATAGCATATTACTTTCTTCCTTCGTCTCTCTCAAGTTTATTCGTTCTCTCTCACATCTCCTGACCTTCTTTCCCTTTTTTCGTTGAACTCTTGTATTTTACCTTCCTTTATCAAACCCACCCCGAACCGGCCCCTTTATTTCTGACCTTGCACCTCTTTCCCGTATATAGAATTATAATTTTTCATAATCACAGGGATTCTTGTAGTCTCCATACCGCTGAGCTAAAAAAAGCAACCGCTCATTCCAATAATTATTTAATAACTTAGAGTACTGCAATACTTTAATTCCTCAGAAACTGGCTAAAGGCCAGCCGCTTTCTCACCTATCTCAACTCTGACAGATATTCCTTACGTCTAACCTCATAACAGACAATGTTTGTGAGCCAGAGCGAGTATTATATATACTAACATAAACTTCTCGCGTTTCGCTGTGGGGTTCAAAGACTCCTCATGATTCACAGAGGCCACGATGTAGTGGTAAAGCTCTTCTATTTTTCACAATTACTTCTATAGCTTGCCCAAAGAAAGTCTGTACCCAAAAACAAATTCCTTTAAGCGCATGTACTACGTTTTGAGCCGCTAACTCGTGAATGGAGGTATGAAAACAGTTTCAAACTTTGTTCCCCTGGGATCCCGAGGTGTGGAGGCAAAAATACAATAACCGATGGCTGTTTTGGGTTGAGCAATTCTGAAACCCACTCCTAAACCCCATCATGGCTCAATAACCTTCTCTTAGTAGAGAGGCTAGGTCGTATAGAAAGGGACGTTCCCTTAACCATCCCGAGTCCGCCTGCCAAGTTTGTTTGGTCCCGCTCCAAAACTGTGGGAGGAATTTACGGACAAATAAAGAAATTCACAAACACAGCGTGAATTAAATGTTCACTGATACTGTGTATAATACTGGTAATAATACTTATGAACCAGATCGAGTATTATGAAAGTGTTTATCAGTATTGAGTATGATACAGTTAAGAATGTTTGAAAGGTAGTTCTAGTATTCTGAATGTGTTGGTCTGGCATGGCCAGGTGGTTAGGACGTTCGATTTCCCGTTACTCCAAATATGCTCACACTTTCAGCTGTGGAGGCGTTATAATGTGACGGTCAATCCCACTATTCGTTGGTAAATGAGCAGCCCAAGAGTTGGCGATGGGCGGTGATGACTAGCTGCCTTCTCTCTAGTCTTTCACTGCTAAATTAGGGACGGCTAGCGCAGATAGCTTTGCGCGAAATTCAACTGTCGCGAAACAGCTCGTGGGTTACAAATGTGTTCACTAGTACTGTATATGATACCGGTAAAAAAGAAAAAGAAAAGAAACAATGTGAGTGAGATTGTGCATTACAAATGCATACGATAATATAGGGTAAAATACAGGTAGCAATATTTTCGAGCCACATCGAAGATGATAAATGTTTAACATTATATGACAATACTAATGTTTAATATTTCATCGTGATCTGACAGTACCTAACATTTTCAGATAAGCAGAATTTTGGTCTCTGAAGTCACTGCAATTTTATTCTACGAAAATCATCTCTCAAATCAACATGAAATACCTTTTAAGGTGCGTATTTGATGACCTAAGAATCTTTGTTAAAAGGCTGCACATTCAGTTAACTATTATTCACTTTTGGAATATAACAGTTATTCATCACCCAATATATATTTTGTACTGGAACACTTTAGACAATTTTTGTGAGATTTGTCAGTCTATAAACTTTAAAGTTATCTTTTCTTGAACTGTCCTCTGACACAGTAAACATTTTAACATTTATTGGTTAACTACTAACTTCATAACCATCGATGTTTTAAAGATTTTCTGTTAGGTAAGCATTCCTTATTTTAAGCTAGATAGCCTTATTTTAGTGTAGTTTTTATACTTGAACCGATACATCTGTTTAATTTTGTTTCAGTAATATCTGAACAATCGATTTACGGAGCAAGTGATTATTTTGTTAAGACTATTATTTTCTAGATTCTGTGATGATTGCGTGATTTCTCTAGCTAAGCAGAGTACGTCAGAGAAGTCACGTACGGCCATCGTGTAACGGAACAAAAATGTATATGTGTATTTTTAATTACATTCTATTTCATTCTATTTTTGCTTCTTCATAATTAATGGATTTTGAAAACACGGTCTATACCAAATTTAATATGCGTTCATCTTTCTTTAATCTAAAACGTAATAAATAAATAATGTATAATAACAGACTCAGTTCGAAGCAACGAATCAGAAACATGCACACAAAAACTTAATCGTGAAGTAAGCAGAGACCTGGTGTCATATGAAAAAATATGATTGTGCAAAAACACAATTATAGACCTGAATGTACACAAAAAATGAAATATTGAAGGACACAGTTAGGTACCTCATTTCTTTTTCAGAAACAGGGTTCTAAGAAAAGTCACAGACCTGATTCGTACGTCGAAACAGGATCGCGAGAAATAGAAACCTAAATTCGTACAAAAAGAAGACAATGAAAAATTCAGATCTGATTATAGGTAATTAAAAACGTCTTTAATTCCAGGTTTAGTTGAAACTTCACTGCGCTTTCTTCTTGGCAACAAAATAAGATAGGGATGAGACTTCAGTACAGTGGGCTACAACGTTTAAAGATGATTGCGAAGTACGGTAATCATTCCAGTCATGCCGAAACGTCGTCGTCAACCATAATGAAGTTAAATGTGGTTCACAAACATTGGCATGATTCCGTACTGTATATCTAAGCTGATCTCTAGCAATATGATATTTTTTGAGTCGGAGCAGTTTAATTGTATTACTGATTAAGAACCGTACAATAAATGAAGAGAATGACTTTATTTCCTAATCCTCTGCTTCTGATAGCACGCCCCTGTTTTTTACTTGGCAGTAAACAGTAGTTTACAGTAAAAATTAGAGACAGAATTTGTACCTTTCGTAATAACGATTATAACTAACACAGGGACAATGCTTTCCGAACGCTCTGATCGGCGTACTTCGTAATTTTATTTTTGTAAACCTTGGCTTTATGTTTTATCTTTCGAGACTGACTGCATAAGTCCCCACAATGGCTCAGTGGTAAGTCTGAGAGATTGTTACATAGAAAAAACGGGTTTCTATACTTTCGGTGAGCAGAACACAGGTAGCTTATAATGTAGCTTTGTGCTTGACAAACAAACAATCAAACATAATGTAGCTTTGTGCTTAACGAACAAACAAATATAATGTAGCTTTGTGCTTAACAAACAAACAATCACACATAATGTAGCTTTTTGCTTAACAAACAACCAAACATAATGTAGCTTTGTGCTTAACAGACAAGCAATCAAACATAATGTAGCTTTTTGCTTAACAAACAACCAGACTTAATGTAGCTTTTTGCTTAACAAACAAACAATCAAACATAATGTAGCTTTTTGCTTAACAAACAACCAAACAAAATATAGCTTTGTGATTAACAAACAAACAATCAAACATAATGTAGCTTTTTGCTTAACAAACAACCAAACATAATGTAGCTTTGTGCTTCACAACAAACATAATGTAGCTTTTTGCTTAACAAACAAAAACAACATAGCAGAAAGGACAATAACAAGTACGTTAAAACACAGACTGTATTATACAGTAGCAAAAATATGTCGACAATTTAAACCATCTTGTTTATGTGGACTCAATCTGAATTTCATAGCCATACAGTATTGATTTTCCTTCTCATGTTTGTGAACTAGATTCAGTTTCAATACTAGAGTAATAAGCATGTGATTAGAAATTACATTAATGAATCATGTATGGTAGCTGGGATAAAATCTAATCTACATAAAAATTATCTTTTGTTGCAGCACAGTACTTGTATACCCTGTATAGCTTTATTGGTCATAAAATATGACTTTCATCTGTTCCTCTCCTATATAAAATTTGCCACCGTTACTGTTCTTGTTTATAGCTCATTAAAACAAGTCTTTAATATTAATTGTATTTTCAGTTAAAATACTGGTTTAAAGTCTGAAGTAACTTTGCAATAGAAAACTTGAATACATTTATAGGTAAATTAGTTCTCATAAATATGTAATAGTCTAAACTTTATTCAAGTAAAATTTTGATTTTTACAAAGGCTAACATGTCTAAACCTACAAGAAACGGTATCATAACCATATATAAGTATGAACCATAATATCTACAAAGAATGCGCGTGTACGTGAACTACAGCGTTTCGTCGAAAAGAAATAGTCAATGTCATTACATTATGGAACGGAACATACCTTATGTTCGATTGTTTCACCCAAGTACTGCCAAAGTTAGGACAGTTTTATTCTGATAATAGCTAGATTATGTATGAAGTACAGCAATGTGTAGAATTAAGAAGGTTTTATCGACATTCTCACCATTTGTTTTACGACAGCTTAATAAGGTGAACACTTAACGATTTACTTTACCGTATGGATATTCATATCATTGTGTTTCTTGATTTAAGTTTTTAATACGATTATTTAAATCACGCTTAGTTGTCAAAAAAAATTAATTGGACTTGTCATAATTGAACAATCTCTTACTATTTTCTGGTTTACTGTGATCTGTTTTACAATGACACCAAGACTGGGTTTGAATTGCCTGCACAAGACGTTGTTTATCATTTAATTTACCATGGTAGTTGTAAATAGCTTTTTTATGCATCTTTCAAATGACAATAAACTTGTGCTTCAAGTGATATAAAGAAGGTAAATATCTGTGAAATATGAGTAAATAATAGGGTTTAAACATCATTTGTAAAAATTCTAAATGATAAATCTTGAGTTTGAAACTATTTTCTGTGATGTATTTATATTATCTTTCAAATTTCAAATCTGTTTCTGTACGATACTTCAACACATCTATATATCGTATGGCTGTCGTTATATTAAACATTGGCACTGTATGAAGGATCGTCTCAACTAAGGTTTAAAAGTACGTTCATGAAGTTCATTTTGCAACTCGAAAATAATTTTCTAGAATTTGTCTGAGAGTACAAAAAGTGAATCAAGTATTTGAGTTTACAAGATATTACAAAATCTGTAACGTAACGACGAGCTGAGTTGTTAAAAATTTTACATATTATTACTCAAATGTTCTAGTTATACTGTTAACACTACTAATTCAGAATGTAATGTACTCGCTTGACTTAAAGCTGCAGTGTAGTTGCAAGTTGATTTATTATTATTTATATATATATATATAAATTTCGCTGTGAATCATGTCAAACTTTGAGTCTAGTTTCAGCTTCAGAATTAATGTAATGATCTTGAAATCAAAAATGTTTATCTGATTCCACAAGATGATATGAGGATAATCATCTTTATCAATAAATTACTTTTCCTAAGAGCACCATTCATTTCTGATGTATTGAGTGAATCCTACTTGAACGATTTAATCATTAAATGTACATTTATGATTTTGTGGCAACTAACGTATTTATATTATTTTCACTGTTATCTTGTCACGTGGATTCGTTTTATTTGATTGTATGCAACAACAAATAGGTATAGATATATCGTGAAAATTAACTTCTAAATTCTGCTTAGTTCTGAAATATTTGAAATATCCGGACCTTAACGTACACAGAGGTTGACAGAACTTTATAAAAACTATCTCCAAAGTCGCGTTCTGTTCTTAGAGACCTTCCCACAAAGTTGATCATCATCATTCTGATGGCCACGATTACGTGAATTTGTTCCAAAGTGTAATTCCCAAGGTAACAAGCTTCCACGAAGGATGGTGAGCTCCATCTTAGATCACGCATCTTGACAATCCTTCCATAGACTGTATGTGGACATCAGCTTAGAAGCTGCAATGGGGACTTGAAATGTATGTGATTCAAATGAATGATTCTAGTTCATTTAGCTATCTTTATCGTTAAAACAGTCGTTGATTTTGAGGTGTGGTCGGTAGGTTTATGAGGCTGCATCTACTCCAAATCCTTGTTTATGATCTAGTCAAACGTGCTACTAATATGTCCTATTTGATCACAATGTATTTTTTGTGGGGAGGTTACAGGTTTTTTTCGTAGGAATAGCCTTCACTTTGCGAATAAGGGCGTTGCTCTGCATGCATGGATTGGGTGAAGGAGTATCTTTGGAGTCCGTTGCTGTCATACTGCTTCCTCGAATAACTCCTTTCTTGGAAGTGAACCTACTGTAATCCAGTGGTTAGCTTGTCGGACTCTAGGTCCAATACACACGTCCCGTTACCGTATATATAAAGTCATGCTCCACACTTTGGGGCTGTGGTTGCATAATAAGAGTGACTGTCACAGTCCATTGTTCAATCAGACAAGAGTACCCCAAAAGTGTGGCTGTAGGTTCTGTTGACTAGTTGTCTTCCCACTGGTCTATTATATAAAAATTAAGGACAATTATGATTGTCGTCTCTTTGGGGACGACTATAGTTGTCTTCCCACTGGTCTATTATATAAAAATTAGAGATGGCTATAGTTGTCTTCCCTCTGATATATCATATAAAATTTTGGTGCATTCCTTGAGCTATCCGAACCAAACTTCTTCTACTTTCGATCTTTAATCGTTAATTATCGTTATGCGAATATTCTCTTGCTGTGACACAAGTTCTTCCAACCACAAGATCTCCGTGACACAGGATGGTCGGAGAGAATTTGCTGTGAACCCAATTTATGGCGCCACAGCTTGACTCTGTGGTAATATTCTACTGCTTTAGGGTGTCCAAATCGTTTTGACAAAGAGCGATTAACCCTAAATCGTTCAGACAAAATGCGATTAACCTTTTGTTTTCCTTTTAATTTAAATACGTTTCACCAAATTGTGCCTCAATTTTTTGTTTACTCTAGAAGTACGAGAGATTTATAAATTATCCCTTATTTTTCAGGTAATCTATCGTTCTGGAACAATTAGTAAATGTCTTCTATAAAGGAAACTTTATTGATAGTATTCCACCTTAAACTGCAATATTTCAATCTACGTGGAAATTTTTAAGCTAGTAGTTTTTAACATGTTTTTTAAAATTAAAAACTTGCTTAAACTCATTGGAAAAAACACATTTTACATTTTTGCATCTATTTTTAACTCTGTAATTAAAAGGCACACTAGTGATGACAAATCCTCATCTTAGGAGTAAACTATTAACTGTTTGCTTGTTGGTAAGCGCAAATCTACACGCTTAACTACCAGTGCTGTGCCCACCACGGGTATCGAAACCCCTTTTTTTGCGCTATAAGTATTCAGTCTTAGGGCAAAACTATAAATAGAAAAAGTAATTACTTTTGTATTAATATACATTACTTTGCTTCTTCAAGAACCAGGTATACAGAGTCACCATGGCAACCTGAATGACGGAATGTGCTGAGCAAGAAACGTAGTATTGCGAAACTCTGTTTAAAGGACGCGCCTTGAGGCCTTCAAACTATCGACCTGAGATCAATAGTCAGTGAGGGTCAAGATCATGTGATGGCTATATTCTGCATTCCATTTTTCAACAGATTTTTTCTAGGATTTAGTGACTACGTTCAATGCATTATTTACTATGATGTTGATTTTTGTTTGGAATCAACAACACAAAGTTAATCTTTAACTTTATCACATACCCAGATTATGTAGTGCGTCCAGTTGGGATGATAAAAAAATTGAAGAACATTTAGAAAAACTCATATAATCTTACTGCATTTTCCAAATCGACTTTGGAGGAAGCAAAGACACAATAAACACTTATATATTCGATTTGGTTTTGCCGAAACAGAGAATTTCCTTGACCATTACGGTTACGTGCATTGCCTACATATCAAAGTAATGTTTGTTTTAATGTACGCTACAATGTAAAACCATGGACTTAAATTGAATAAAAGAACTTCGTTCTATTAGTCTACTTTGGTACTAGAACTCCAAGTAACATAAAGTAGATTAAATAGACCCGTTGCTTTCGTTCTTTGGACAGAGGTTTTCGTTTAATGTTATTTTTCAATAATACATTTTAAGCCCTATAACACTATTAAATTTTTATAACTGAACGGAATTAACCGAAGATTCTAAATGACTGTTTCTGCTTTTCTGTTTTCTTGGGAATTAACGAAACTGCACGACAGTACCATGAAAACGTCAGGAAATTTTTCTAATAAATATTAAAACGTAAGAGGATTATCCTGAACTATAGAACGTAATTCGTAGGAACATACTCCATGTAATGGTTCAACACTATGGGTTTAAGCCAATGCATGAGGCTACTTTTGTTTTAACTACAAGGCTTGAACATAGGGTGAGACGTGCATTATAAGAGCCTTCAGGAGTCTAATCTTTTTCTTCTAAAAGTTATTTCTCAAGCTGAAATACATTGTTGATATTTGTGTGTAGGTCTTTAGTGAACGAATTGTATTTAATTTTAACTTGAATTTTTGTTTTTGTTAGATATTGCCTATGTAAAATTATTATCTATTCACAGTAAATAAACACACCATTAATTACCAAGAGCTTATTCACGAGTCTCGATAACACGTTTCAACGAATTATAAAACCAGCATATTATAAAGCATCTTATATATAAAACAGTTTTAAGAGTGTTTTCTGGACAAAAATCAAATAACAAAGTATTGGGTCGTCATTTCTGACGCAAGAAACTCTCCTGTTCGCGCTTGTTTGGCCTCTGTATCCATGGCAGATATAGATAATAGGAAATCAATATATGCCCTATGAAAGTAAAACGTTCTAAATTTGTGGTTTGGGGAAAATTGCACTTTAATTAAAACCTCCAAGTCAGTTACTTCTTGTCTCACAAGATGTATAGCGTACACATAATTTACACAGTTACTTCTTGTCTCACAAGATGTATAGCGTATACATAATTTACACAGTTACTTCTTGTCTCACAAGATGTATAGCGTATACATAATTTACACAGTTACTTCTTGTCTCACAAGATGTATAGCGTATAAATAATTTACACAGTTACTTATTATCTCACAAGATGTATAGCGTATACATAATTTACACAGTTACTTCTTGTCTCACAAGATGTATAGCGTATACATAATTTACACAGTTACTTCTTGTCTCACATCATGGTATAGCGTACACATAATTTACACAGTTACTTCTTATCTCACAAGATGTATAGCGTATCCATAATTTACACAGTTACTTATTATCTCACAAGATGTATTGCGTATACATAATTTACACAGTTACTTCTTGTCTCACATCATGTATAGAGTATAAATAATTTACACAGTTACTTCTTGTCTCACATCATGTATAGCGTACACATAATTTGCACAGTTACTTATTATCTCACAAGATGTATAGCGTATACATAATTTACACAGTTACTTCTTGTCTCACATCATGTATAGAGTATAAATAATTTACACAGTTACTTGTCTCACATCATGTATAGCGTATAAATAATTTACACAGTTACTTCTTGTCTCACAAGATGTATAGCGTATACATAATTTACACAGTTACTTCTTGTCTCACATCATATATAGCGTATACATAATTTACACAGTTACTTATTATCTCACAAGATGTATAGCGTATACATAATTTACACAGTTACTTCTTGTCTCACATCATATATAGCGTATACATAAATTACACAGTTATATAGAGATCAGTTTTACTACACTCAGAATGAATGGAATAAAAGCTGTGATTGTGAGTGAAAGCTCCACATTAACAACTCTTATTGGTAAGGGGTAGTGATTTACAATCCTAACAGTAGTAGTTTAGACTTAGAGATCAGTTTTACCACACTCAGAATGAATGGAATAAAACCTGTGATTGTGAGTGAAAGCTCCACATTAACAACTCTTATTGGTAAGGGGTAGTGATTTACAATCCTAACAGTAGTAATTTAGACTTAGAGATCAGTTTTACTACACTCAGAATGAATGGAATAAAACCTGTGATTGTGAGTGAAAGCTCCACATTAACAACTCTTATTGGTAAGGGGTAGTGATTTACAATCCTAACAGTAGTAGGAAGCAAACAATATGGAACAAAATCATACGAATGGCTTAACTATATACTTTTTTTAGGTTAAACTTCTATATTAATACTTCACACCCGTTAAAGTGTGATTTGGCATTCTTTTTATTAGCTTGTGTTCAGTTCGATTTCAGAACACGTGACATGTTGCTTAAAATAAACTTTCGACGAGTTCAAAATCACGATTCATCTAGAAGTTGATATCTGTAATTAAATTTCATGTTCATCATTATAAATGGTTCTATATTTTATCCGTTATTTATTTTAATAGTGTAAGCTGTTTCACTAGATGATAAGTTAATGTTTTTATAAAGACATATCAGAAATAATATATATATATTTAAATAGAGTTCGCTTTTGCTCAGACGCCTTGTGAGATGTAAACGTGGAAATTTAAGCGTAATCACCTTTCGAGCTCACTTTTCTTCATGTCACCGTGAAATTACAGTCGAATAAAAAACAACCTATTTCTATTTTCTCAATTCGTTTGTCAGATCTTAAGAATTGGTTCATTACTTCAGTTAAAAAAT
>NW_013666306.1:19242-34066 GCF_000517525.1 Limulus polyphemus
GGGAACAGGAGTTTATCATCACCCAGCACGTGAGTAGAAGTGAACGTACCACGGCAGGAATTTAGATGGAAACCAAAGGTGCTCGGGAACAGGAGTTTATCATCACCCAGCACGTGAGTAGAAGTGAACGTGGAAAACGAGAAAGAGTTAATATGAAGAAAGGAAGCGCGTGGCGCAGGAAAGAAATGACATATGTTAATAGTTAAATAGGGATAAGCCTTTAAGTCCAATGGAATTTAATGTTGAAGATGGCGAAGCATGACTCATTAGTTGGTAATAGGAGTAATATTACATCATAATAAAACTAACAATAATTAATTACGTAATTTTATACTGTCCCAATGGGTTTACACTGTAATATTATCTATAATACACGTTATCTATTAGCACGCGCTATCGATAAGGCCTTTCGTTCAATGTCAAGATCATTGTTGTAGTTACATCATTTACGTAAAGTCCAGTGTTTTGTTCCCGTTTGATACTTTCTTTTTGAAAAATTATTGTGATTAACTACATGAAATATTAAGAGAAAACTCGGGATCATTTATACAGAAAAAATTAGTAATATTAAATTATGTGTATATATGATCAGAGGACAGCACACGTATCAAACTATTTATTTAGAAGAAATCATATCCAACTAAATTATTTATTTATAGGATAGCACACGTACTAATCTACGCACCTAAGTAAAAATAAACCTATTAAACTGTTTTTTTTTAATAGCACACATAATAAACTGTTTATCTGTAGAATAACATACTAATGTACTATTCATTTGTAGGAAAGTATTCTTACTAAACTATCGACTCCCAGTAGGTCAGCTGTACGTTTACGAACTTACAACATTAAACTACGGGGTTTGACTACCCGCAGTGGACAGAGCACAACTAACCCATTATATAGCTTTACGATCAAACAAAGAAGCAAAAACTGAAGTTTATTTGTAGAAAGGTATACCTACTAAACTATTCAGTTGAAGGATAGTATACCTTCTGAACCATTTATTTGTAGAAAAGTGTATCTACTAAACTATTTGCAGGATAGTATACTTACTAAACCATTTATTTGTAGAAACGTACACCTACTAAACTATTTATTTGTAGGTTAGTATACTTACTAAACCATTTATTTGTAGAAACGTATATCTACTAAACTATTTATTGGTAGGATAGTATACTTACTAAACCATTTATTTGTAGAAACGTACAGCTACTAAACTATTTATTTGCAGGATAGTATACTTACTAAACCATTTATTTGTAGTATGGTTTAGTAAGTATACTAACCTACAAATAATTGGTTTAGTAAGTATACTGTGCTACAAACAAATAGTTTAGTAGATATACGTTTCTACAAATAAATGGTTTAGTAAGAATACTAACCTACAAATGATTGGTTTAGTAAGTATACTATGCTTCAAACAAATAGTTTAGTAGATATACGTTTCTACAGCCCCCCATTAGCACAGCGGTATGTCTGCGGACTTGCAACGCCAGAATCCGGGTTTCGATACCCGTTGTGGGCAGAGCACTGATAGCCCATTGTGTAGCTTTGCGCTTAATTACAAACAAACGTTTCTACAAATAAATAGTTTAGTAGATACACTTTTCTACAATTAAATGGTTTTACTAAGTATACTATCCTAGAACCGAATAGTTTATTAGGTATACTAACGTACTAATATATACTAATATTTGTAGAAAGGTATATCTACTAAACTATTTGTTTGTAGCACAGTATACTTACTAAACCAATTATTTATAGGTTAGTATACTTACTAAACCATATATTTGTAGAAAGGTATATCTACTAAACTATTTGTTTGTAGCACAGTATACTTACTAAACCAATTATTTATAGGTTAGTATACTTACTAAACCATATATTTGTAGAAAGGTATATCTACTAAACTATTTATTTGTAGAAACTTATATCTACTAACACATTTATTTGTAGGATAAAATACCTATTAAACCATTTATTTTTAGGAATGTATATCTACTAACCTATTTATTAATAAAACAGCATGCCTCGTAGACTATTTAATTTGAACAATTATACATATCAAAATAGTTCGTACCGGACGTGTCCAACTGGTCATTGTGCCCTAACTGTGAATCCGAGGATCTATTGTTCACGTCCCTTTGACACATAAACTTGTTCTGCACTATGATATTGTTGGTGATGCTGACTAGTAACTTTCCCTCTGATCTTTTAGCTAAACATTGTGGCCATTTATGCGCGGATAGCTTTGTGTAACTTTGCTTGAAAACTATGAAAAAATAAAAAATGTAATCGCAAAACAACTCGTTATAAACGATAATAAATAATCGTGTTGGCTGTGTCGCCAGAAAAAAAATGAGATCTTTTATTACGTAAATGAGGATTAAGGCCTTATTATACCGACTTCTCAGTCAAATATTGTTAAATCTTTATATTTCTTCATAAGGATCAATCCTCCAGTGGCACAGCGATATGTCTGCTGACTTACAACGCTAGAAACGGGTTTCGATACCCGTGGTGAGCAGATCGCCCATTATGTATCTTTGTGCTTAATTCCAAACAAGCATAAAGTTCATGCATATTATAAGAAACAGTTATTTCTGATGGAAATTATGAAAAAATTATTACAAAAAATAGATGATATTTATACAGTTTTGGGCAAAAAAATACTTAGTATGGTGTTTCAAGTATCATATCCTTATTTGTTTGTTGAATTTGGCGAAAAGCTACTTGAGGGCTACCTGCACTAGGCATTCCTAAGTTTCGAGTTATACCCTAGAAAACAGGCAACTAGTCAATACCACCCGCCGCCAACCCTTGTGCTACTCTAATCGAATAGTGGGATTAACCGTCACATGGTTGAAAGGGCGTTATAATGTGACGATCAATCCCACTATTCGTTGTTAAAAGAGTTGGCGGTGGGTGGTGATGACTAGCTGCCTTCCCTCTAGTCTTACATTGCTAAATTAGGAACGGTTAGTGCAGATAGCCCTCGTGTAGCTATAACAAACCAAACAAACCAAACCTTATATAGAAAACTATTTCAATTCATTTAGATAAATCAAGGATTTACTTTCGGTTGGCAATGGTCCCAAAGCCTCGGACATTCTAAAATTATCTAGTTGGAATTACAGAAACCAGTGAACTTCTAGCTAGGCATGTAACAAATTCACAAACCAGTGAACTTCTAGCTAGGCATGTAACAAATTACAGAAACCAGTGAACTTCTAGCTAGGCATGTAACAAATTCACAAACCAGTGAACTTCTAGCTAGGCATGTAACAAATTACAGAAACCAGTGAACTTCTAGCTAGGCATGTAACAAATTCACAAACCAGTGAACTTCTAGCTAGGCATGTAACAAATTCACAAACCAGTGAACTTCTAGCTAGGCATGTAACAAATTCACAAACCAGTGAACTTCTAGCTAGGCATGTAACAAATTCACAAGCAACATATTTGCCAAAAGAAGAAATAGTCAGTTGTTTTATTTGTATTACTTGAATTACATTAAATACATCAATTTCTGTAAAAAAAAAATAGTTATTCTTCATGCTTACCCATATGTAATTGTAAACCATTTATTAAGAATTAAATACAAAACATTTTCAACAGAAAACACTTTTTTTTCCCGCAGATTAAGTTTGTTTGTTTGCTATTAACCCCAGAGCTACACAATGGGCTATCTGTGCTGTGCTCACCACGAGTATCAAAACCTTGTTTATAGTGTTATGAACCTTCAGACTTACCGCTGAGCCATTGGTGGGCACAGGTTAAGGAAAATTAAATTATAAAAAAATTATAAAATAACCATTGTATTTTAACTTAAACCTATATTTCTGTGAACATCACTCCAAATAAATAGTACGGGTTTTTACAGTTAAATCATTTCTTGTGGTGGACTTTGTGTTAACACTTCTTTTTTACACCATTTAGTTCTCATGTGACCTAAAATTCTCTTCACTCGCTTTAGTGTGTTTAAATGTGGTTTTTTCATTTCTTATAATGTAATATCTCTTTGCTAATATTTGAAACTAGTTAGGTGTCAATAATATACTTGAAACTAGTTAGGTGTTAATAATATATTTGTTTAGGCAAAATGCATGTAACTTCACTTTTTACAGAATCTCTAATTTTTTCTTCTTCCATCATGCAGTTGTTTTGCTCTATAATATTTGTAGTTGGTTACAATTTGCTAAAGTTCTTTATGTAGGTATTTGACTCAAACCTCAACTCGGATACCTTGCCCCGCTTGTCTTTACATTCACATGTTTGTTTTGATTGCTCCTTTTTTTTGTCAGTGAGTTTTGAAATTTTATCCCTTTTAGTAAAACTTTTAGCATCAACCTGAAAATCATGCAAATTATGACATTTAAGCCTAAAAATGTATAACATAAAACTACACATTCATACATATATAAATTTTTCCTTTTCTTTTCGGAGTGATTCATGAAAACACATTTATTTCACTGATTACTTGTTATATGTATAATCTACTGAGTTAAGCCTACTATATCAATATTAATTGAGTGGGCTAAGATAACGATAGATTCTGTCTATTGTAAATTTGAATTGATCTTTCGTTAAAGCTGTAGTTTAATCCTTTAAAGTTTAAGCCTTTTAAATTGCATGAATGTTTTGTGATAATTATTCA
This sequence comes from Limulus polyphemus, assembly GCF_000517525.1. Taxonomy (NCBI): domain Eukaryota; kingdom Metazoa; phylum Arthropoda; class Merostomata; order Xiphosura; family Limulidae; genus Limulus; species Limulus polyphemus. Next base: position 23,903 of record NW_013666306.1, read on the forward strand.
TAAGCTTCAGAAACGATTGGGTTCTTTCTGAGTTTATTATATAGTCGTTAGAATGATTACTAACCCCTAAAAAATATCAACTCAGAATCTGGCAAAAAAATCCAAAAACGTGAAAATAATTTCAAGTTAATCTTTTTATCTTCAAACTGCCTCTTCTATAAAACTACACATTACTAATGTAGACAAAACATCAATTATGCCAAATAAAATTATACGGAATTTCCTTGCCCAACTGACTTTACATACTTAGTAATATCACAAAATTAATTTGATAAGCCTTCTTTTTTACTGCAGAGTTTTTCAGATTTCGACTATGTTCAACAACGTCTCTTCAGCCTCAAAAATAAGAAAACAGACCAAAGAAATTTCGAAACATACTCTTGGTTTTGATATTCAATTTTAATCTACATTTTTTGTGTGCATTTTATTTATGTTTAAAATAGTTTAAACTTAATTTTAAATAATCAGCTCTGTGGAGTAGAAACTAGAGATGGGACGGAGCTCTGTATCATCCAGAAACTAATAGAGTTCATATTAGTATATACTTCCCACACATTTTCTTAAAAATACGTTTTCTATTATACTTTTATAATTCTAATGATAAATTTCAGTAAATGGTATCTTATGCTGTATAGATATATATATATATATCCATCCTATGTGAAAACCTAAACCCTTATATTCACTGGAAATCAGCAAAAAACTTCTAATTAAGTATCTTTATTTCAACATCTTTCCAGACAAATAATGAGCCTTAAAACTAAAAAAAAAGAAACAATCATTAAATTATATACTCCAGTCTACAATAATCACATGTTATTTTTATTCGAATGAAATGCTGGTGTTTGAAGTTATAATAAGAGTTTGTAGGATTTTTTTATTTATTTAGTAAAGTCATATTTATCTGAAAACTGTTATTGGACAATTTCACTAAATTTAAGGGTTATGCATTAACTGATGGCTAGCTTGCTGGGTTGCGGATTGAAGAGTTCAATGTTCGTACTACCTTGTCACTGCTGACTTGCTGTCTGCTATTTGGTCAGTAGCTCAAAATTAGGGACGATTATACCTGAATTGTAACGGTCTCTAGCGTGGTCATTTAGCTTATGTATCGCATAAAATGTTAATATATCTTCTATTAAGTTTAAGTACGTAATTCTGTTACTGCGAGTGTGTTACGTTTTATTAGTACCCTAATATATAAAAATTTCCAAAAATTAATGTTATTTCTGATTTAGGTTGTAACAAAACGTCCAGGATAAAGCCAAGAAATATAACATCCGTCACCAGCTGTTTTTGCATTAATAAATATTTTTATTTCTTGCTTTTGAAGTTTATATGTCATGCTGTGTTTTAGCCTACAGAGTACATAATTCTTCTCGTGATTCATAGCACGCGCACCTTTTACTGACGTCACAATAGTACAAAGAGCAACGTTAAGCATCCCTTATGGGACGTCATTTTAGTGTCTACTGATTGACTCACAGACAACGCACTACTATATAGTGTAGTGAGTGGTAAAAACACTTGACCCCTCCAGTAGCCTTTCAGGGAAAAGTAGTATAAAAATAGTGTAGACACTGATTTCAGCTTATAATACCCACAAATATTCGAAAATGTGTTGCCATGATGACGGTGTATACGTCATCCTCCAAACCCCAAATATTGTGAAAAGTACAAAAATTAGTATACCTTTGCCAAACACATTTTCACGTGCTTTAAAGAAACTTATTCACATTCCTCATAGGTTGTTTAAAACGATTTTGCTAGATCATCTTTAAATGCTATTAAAAGTATTAGAAATAGCATCTATTTTGTTCGAATGTTTTATGAAAATCGAAAATGACAGAATTACAAACAATTGTTCGCTATGTTTATCATGCAGATGTCGCACAAATTACTATTGATGATTTATATTAATAATAAGCAATAAAAACCATAACAGTAGATTACACATGCATGCGAATTTAAGCTTCATAAAAGTCGTTTTGGTTTTAATAATGGATTTTCCATAATTCAGCTACGCATATTTCGAAAAATAATATTCATTTTTTTATCACGTAAGGATTTTTTACAAATCGGGAAGAAGAAAAAACTCTTACTTAGATCAAATTATTATTTCGTTTACCACAATGAACCTTTTTTATTATTATGTTTGTTAACACAAATACAAACAAACTGAAGAGAAGGGAAGAACGTTGATGTCAAACGAATATACATCCTCATTCATCCTGATTTTTTGTGTGTGAAATCTACGTCTTTTAGTCTCAAAACTACGTGTTGTAGTCTTTCTTTTATGTATTGCGTTTGTGAGAAATCTGTACGTGATGAAGAAAAATGGATATCATTTTCGGATTCAGCGTACAGGAATTACTGAAGAACCTGTAAAAATTTTAAGACAATAAAACCATCGCAGGCCTGTGAATTAATTATCAGTGTAATTAAAAGTTCTAAACATCAACACAAAACTAAAATAAAATTCAAGTTTCATTACTAACTAGCTCATGGTAACTTCGATTATTTTTTTCTTTATTTTCTTTGTAAAATCAGAACGTATCTTAAAACGAGTAACAAAAGAGCGTTGTGATCATTACAATACACCTATTTCTACGAAGATTAAAATCTAAATTAGCTTTAAAAAGCAAATTGAAAATTCAGAACCGAAACTACGATTTGAACCGAGTTTTTCAAACATCACACTTTGATTTTTCAGTATTTCTGTTTATTACAACGGTAATGTGATCATAAAATAAACGTTACTTGTACAATTACCCATTCATTTTATAGTTTCCTATTAAGTAGGACTAAAGTCAAACATTTTCACATAACTAAAGTTAATTAGAAATCATAGACCGGTGGAAGTATATTCAAACTGTCTCTACATTTTGGGACTTTCTACACATTATTGATGATTCGTTGAGCTAGGAGACTTTATGCGCTATCCAACATTAAACTATCTCATCTAAGATGTATTTCAAAACCACTACAGCTTACTTTAGCTAGGACATTTCGAGTTAACGATGTGTATATGACAGAACAGTAGCAAGATAATAAAAGGCATACATACGCATCGATAATGTTGCATTTTCCTTGCTTCGCTGGATTTGTGACCGACAATGCGTACTGAATATCGAGCAAGTAAATGTGAATCCAGATCTGCATGGTTGCTATTTATTCGGAATTCTAACATTTGATCTCTTCTTACCCTTGCCTTCAACTCATACTGTCTTAACTACTGTTTATGATAATAAAAAAAACATGTACATTTTAATCTAGATTGGATTTAGATAGCATAAAATGACGCAGGAAATGTTTAAAAAAATTCAAAAAGTTATTTTTCAGGATGATTTATTTGTATTTAATCGGCTATTAACAGGCCTGATGTGGAAGCGGATTTTAATTCTAGAAAAGAATATCTGTTAGGAGTGTTGGTTGAGCCTTCTAGACATTATAAAATTAGCCGTTGATGGTAAGCTAGATCAAATCCTCTTGTAATTAAAAAAAATGAGCTAAACGGTGAAGGGTGGGGTGGGGGTAACAATTCCATAAGTGTAGGGGCTCATGTGTCAGTCTATAAGGCTATCTGCTTCCGTCCTTAATTTTGTATTACTGACCAGAGAAAAAGCAGCCGGTCAGGAGTGCCATACCACACACAACTAAGAGATTGACTCTCACACTTATAACGCACCTTCAGCTGAGAATGTGTGGAAACTTTTGTGATATCGCGCGGATTCGAACCTGACTCGCCAGCTTCGATATCCATAAATCCACTACAGAGCTAAATCGCGCCTGTTCGTGAACACTTTTATACGAAGTGGGAACATTTTTTGGTTTTTCCATGACAGAAAAAATCATGAAACCCTTTTCGTATGAAATAGAATTTCCATCATTTATATATAACTTTTGTTAAGCTGTATAGAATTTTTTTAATGAACAAAATAATTTCAGTCTTAATATATTTTTGTTTGTTTGAAGTTAAGCACAAAGTTACACAATGGACTATCTGTGATCTGCCCACCACGGGTATCAAAACCCGGTTTCTAGCGTTATAAGTCCGCAGACACTGTACCACTAGGGGGCAGTCTTAATAAACCACTTCCAATGTGATAAAAACGTCAGTAAGTAGCGCTTACATAGCGATCAAAATCTTCCCAGTTATTATTTCAGTTGTATGACATAGATTAATACTTTTATACATGACTTCTTGGATAACGAAGACATTTATGGTGACTTAGTACCAGGTAATTCTATTTATTTGCATTTACAGTCCATTAAGTAAAGCAATAAGTATACACGATTCGATGACGAGGAACCCACTTTGAGACTAATAATGGCTGGAGACGGCTTGAATGGATAATGAAGAAAAACTTTAATATAACAGCAAATGTACAACGTTTCGACAAGGTTTTGTCATCATCAGCTATAAGTATACACGATGTTCCAGAAAACGTTCTTTGTGGTACATGATACTATGCGACAATAACGTCCCACTGAGCGTTATCAGAAGAGGCAGAAACTGCAACCGCCTATGGAATAATATCCTAGTCCCTCAATTCATTGTTTACAACCAAAATTACATTTTCATTTAGACAGTACGGCCCTTATTAATGTGAACCGGAACTATTATTCTAAAGAGAAAACTAAGGGCATCTTGGATGAACGTAAACAACGAATAAGTTATGCCCATTTCAAGAAAGGAGAAATCATTCTGCATGTCTGACTACATAAAGCATTACATCGTACACAATGTAAACAAATATAATCCAAAATAATTAACCTCTATTTGTTATATTATCCGATGAAACGTTTTCGCGCCTTTTATCCTTTTCCAAGATGCTACAACAACATGAAGTCCACTGTGACTTTTTTCTAAGTATATATATATATATATATACATACATATTTTAACTAGATAAATACCTGTTCCCATAATGATTTTCAATATCTAGTTGTCATTTATAGTGTAGCGTTTTTAGTATATGAATCCGGTTAACCAGTAGCAGCGAACACTCTTGTATTATTATAAAATAGAAATTAGGTATTTAAGAAATAATGCACGGAGCCATATTTATTCTTCTAAGAGTTATTATAAGCTAATTACATAAGAACTGAAAAGTAGCTATACATTAGTGAAGTCGATCTTGCATGACAAGCTAACCAAAATTACTTAATTTCAGAAATCACTTCACATAAAAAACATCATATAACAATTAAAGTTAGTTATATAGATTGTTTTAAGCAGCATTCTATTTGATCACGCACTGTATAATTTTCTGCTGTAGTACAACTCAGAGCAAAACTATACATATAGACATCAGAATGGCGAGCTAAGTCGTTTTCTAACAGCGTCAAAGGGCAATGAAATTCATTTAAGATCAAAAACATGATAAAGCTTTTGAAAAGATGCGTGAACATTATATGTTCCCGTGACATTAGCCGACAAAACAAAACGGAAGCGATGCTTATAAGATAGTAGTTATCAAGACAGCAGCAAATATCAATATATATTAATTTTAACGCCAAGGAAACTCACGAGAAGTGGTCATATGGAGCAAATTCTTTATGAACTTTGCCAACTTTAACAAACACGGTTCTCCTCTTTATAACTCTTCATATTCTTGGTAACTTTCAGTTGACTATGAAGCCCTTCAATAAAATTCAAAATATCCCATTTTATGAATGATAAACATGTTATGCATTCATTGATAATACACAAGCACATTTAAATAGGAAACAAATACGTCATGCATCTACAAACGTCTAATTTGATGATCACGCAAGAAGGAAATAGAATTGAAATACAAATCAATGGCCATGCGAGTTCCTATGTTGAAACCGCAACCCGTCAGTTTTTCTCTAAAGTTGTATTTTTAGGGTTCGTTCTGTATCCGAGCAAAATTCTGAAGGTGTGATTTTACTTACAGAGTTTAATTGAAAAAAAAAATCAAAATTGTTTGCCCTTTCAATATTATGAAAACTCTTAGAACATGCTCTATAGCATTTTATCGACCTCAATGAAAAGGAGACAAAGTTGCTAAATCTGTTTAACTGCACGCGTAATTGAAATTTTTACATGTTTATCTGAAATACGTATATTCAAAATATCCCATTATTCGCTTTTAACTTTTATTTCTTAGCTCATGTTGTTTTTTTTCGAAAAACTTTTAGGTTAATAAATTCATCAATATTATTTGGTATGTTAATTAAAAGTCCACATGATAAACATTTTCAGAGTTTTCACTACACTTCTTCTCAAAAGAGACCCATTTGTGAATTCTTTAATGAAGTGAGAGAAAGAACTATTAGCTTAATGTAAAGGAAGACGGGAATAATTATACGCAAATGATATACGGCTGTACTAGAGATACTAGATTGAGGATATTTTGCGATAAACAGATATTCACGATTGAAACAAGAACAAATCCTTTTTTTACGAATGCCCAAACAAAAAAGGAGTATTTTAAGTTACCTGCATTTCTGCTTAATGGCAGTATTTATGATTTTTTGTACAATTTGTGGCTCACAGAATACGTTTATATGACTTGTATATATAAAGGTTATATTGATCGTATTCAACAGCCCTCCTAGTGGCTCACCGGTAAGTCTCTGGACTTATAACATTAAAAATTGGGTTTTGATCTCTAGCCATTTAGGGCCTTCTAAAATAAACGGCTTATTTTGGATGACAGAAAAAAATTCAGTCTTAATATATTTTTGCTTGTTTGTAGTTAAGCATAAAGCTACACAATGTGCTCTCTGTGCTTTGCTCTTCACGGGTAACAGTAACTCTAACATGTTTGTCTTAAAATGTTCATCATCCATCTGAGTATCCAACGTGTTTAGCAATAGTCATGTGCCTATTCACTTATACTTTCGTCTTTACCTTTACCCCTTGTTCTTATTGTGAACCGATCTATCATTAAATTTGATCTTCATGTAGTTTATTTGTTTGTCTCGAAATTTCGCACAAAGCTACTCAGGGGTTACTTGGTCATAGCTGTCCCTAATCTTTGTACAATAATCGTCATACTGAACCTATTGTAAATTGCAACTGCGACGAAAAAAGAAACATCTCAAACCATGAGTGACGAACAACCTTGAGCGACCAATCACAGGGGCTAATAGTGTTGCCATCTTACTTTGTTTCTTTAGCAAACTTTTTACTTTTTAATCATTTTATTGCATATGTTATTGCACATTATGCATGCTAAATATTGAGCATGAAAACCAGAGCTGTTGAATATATTATATATATCATTGTAATATACACTTACGAACATTTATTTGTATGCCTGATAATCAATTATTTATATAATGCTATAGATCGTTCTAAAATAGTAATGTACATAGCAATTTTAATATGCATATACTGATGTTCTTATAAGATCTTCAACGTGATCAGATAAATCAATGTGTGAAAAGCGTAAATCAATGAATTGCTTTTACTTTGAAACGAGTCTTACAAGTGCATCGTAATAAGATTTTCTACGTATTTGAATATTATTGAAAACCAAAGTGAAAGATGGGAATAGCCATGTTGTTAGCGTGCCGGGCTGTGAATCCAACGATTAAGAGTTCGCGATCCATTGCCGCACACCGCACTTGTGGCTATAGGCTATAAAAGTGACTGTCAAATTCCACTAATCGGCTCAGCAAGAGTAGCCCAAGAGTTTACAATGGGTATTGTTGACTGGATGTCTTTTCTCTAGTCTGTTAATTCAAAATTAGGAACGGCTATACGCAGATAGCCCTAATGTAGCTCTGTGTGATAATTCTGAAACAAAAACCAAAGCACAGAGGGTAGTTTTATTCCTCGATTTTACTTTTTTGTAAACCAAATGCTTTTATGTGCCGTATATGCTACGCTTAAGAAAATAATCTGATAAAGTTAATAATTTATCATTTACTGCTTACTACAAAAAGTTTTTACACAAACAAAAGTTAAATTAGTTATTGTACCTTATTAAAAAAAAAAAAGGCGTTGAATAAGCATATGGGGCCCGGCATGGCCAAGTGGTTAGGGAGATCGACTCGAAATCCCCGTTCCACCAAACATGCTTGCCCTTTCAGCCGTGGCGGTGTTATAATGTGACGGTCAATCCCACTATTCGTTGGTAAAAGAGTAGCCCAAGAGTTGGCGGCGGGGAGTGATGACTAGCTGCCTTTCCTCTAGTCTTACACTGCTAAATTAGGGACGGCTAGTGCAGATAGCCCTCGTGTAGCTTTGCGCAAAATTCAAAAACAAACAAAAAAAAATAAACATATGAAACAGTTATGAATGTTTTTCATTCAAAACCCGATTGTTATAATATTATATGTACACATAACAATTAGCTCCATTATCACTATATAATAATGGTGCGGGTAGTCCCTGTACAATAACTCTGAATTTCGAAGATGGGGAGCCAAAATCGAAACAGTGGGTACGTTACAAGAGTGCCAGTCAATACTTTGACGTGAATGGTGGATGGGAGGGTGCTGTGACTGACTGCTTTCCCTCTGGTTAATAGTTAAAAATTAAGGACGACGGCACACATCTTTAATAGTAAATCGATTGTAAATCCCTATTACTTTTCAGTCTTTAATACTGAATACTTAAAAATCATATAATGTAGATCTTATCTTTGACACAATATATTTTGTATTTATATTCATAAAAATAAGTTTATTTTTGACCCACGCGTACAGAAAATATGTGAACATAAAAATAACGGAATTTCAAATTGTGAGCTAAGGCTATTTTAAAATAAAGTTATGGATTTTATGCTGAGCTGTTTTTGGACTATTTCCCAAAACTATTTTGATAAGTACTTTAGATTCTCTCATTATGATTTTGTTTGAATAATTTAGAAAAGCGGATTTGAGACAAAACGGTCCCCACATGTATGAAACATAACCTCCAGGCACTGTAAGGGTTAGATAATTGAACAGGCATGCAGAAGTTCGACTGGAAAAAGTACGAAACAAAAGTTCTATTCAACAGGTTTGATTACAACGTTAGAAACCGGGTTTCGATACCCTTGGTGAGCAGAGAAAACATAGCCCATCGTGTAGATTTGTGTTTAACTACTACAAACAAACAATAGGTCTGAAAATCATAGGTTGTTCTTTGCAACAACAACAACAAAAAAACGCCTTCGTATTAGTTGCTTATGTTTAATTGGGAGTTTTGTGAGTATCTTGAACTTGTGCAACACAGTTGATAACGGTGTTTAACATGTCTACTGTTACTATAACGGTGTTTAACATGTCTACTGTTACTATAACGGTGTTTAACATGTCTACTGTTACTATAACGGTGTATAACATGTCTACTGTTACTATAACGGTGTTTAACATGTCTACTGTTACTATAACGATGTTTAAGATGTCTACTGTTACTACAAGTGTTTAACATGTCTACTGTTACTATAACGGTGTTTAATATGTCTACTGTTACTATAACGGTGTTTAACTTGCCCACTGTTACTATAAGTGTTTAACATGTCTACTGTTACTATAACGGTGTTTAACATGTCTACTGTTACTATAAGTGTTTAACATGTCTACTGTTACTATAACGGTGTTTAACATGTCTACTGTTACTATAACGATGCTTAAGATATCTACTGTTACTATAAGTATTTAACATGTCTACTGTTACTATAATGATGCTTAAGATGTCTACTGTTACTCCAAGTGTTTAACATGTCTACTGTTACTATAACGGTGTTTAACATGTCTACTGTTACTATAACGATGCTTAAGATGTCTACTGTTACTCCAAGTGTTTAACATGTCTACTGTTACTCCAAGTGTTTAACATGTCTACTGTTACTATAACGGTGTTTAACATGTCTACTGTTACTATAACGATGTTTAACATGTCTACTGTTAATATAACAGTGTTTAACATGTCTACTGTTACTATAAGTGTTTAACATGTCTACTGTTACTATAAGTATTTAACATGTCTACTGTTAATATAACAGTGTTTAACATGTCTACTGTTACTATAACGGTGTTTAACATGTCTACTGTTACTATAACGGTGTTTAACATGTCTAATGTTACTATAAGTGTTTAACATGTCTACTGTTACTATAACGGTGTTTAACATGTCTACTGTTACTATAACGGTGTTTAACATGTCTACTGTTACTATAAGTGTTTAACATGTCTACT
>NW_013666306.1:35066-45540 GCF_000517525.1 Limulus polyphemus
ATATAACAGTGTTTAACATGTCTACTGTTACTATAACGGTGTTTAACATGTCTACTGTTACTATAACGGTGTTTAACATGTCTAATGTTACTATAAGTGTTTAACATGTCTACTGTTAATATAACAGTGTTTAACATGTCTACTGTTACTATAACGGTGTTTAACATGTCTACTGTTACTATGAAGTGTATTATTATAAAAAATTGTAACATTTGAAAGTTAGGCGTTTTTATAGCAAATTAATGTAAAGTAACTTGTAATTATTAACAAAATCTTGTCATTTCAGTAATTGTTAAATAGATAGAGAGGTAGCCAATGTCATAAAATATTTGTAGCTGAATAAATCATTAAATAAATACCTTTGGAATTTCTCTAGTACTGACATCAAATTTAAAAATCCAGTTTCTGTGCATAATTAAAAACGTACTAAAGCGTAGTTTTTAACTACATTCAGCTGTAGTAACTGTAAAATACTGTAGTTCAAGAATTTTCCTTTAACATTAAAAACCAGAAAACACGCAGCGTTTGGCATGTAGTAAATTATAAGTCTTGCAGAAAATCATGCAACACATTGAAGGCATTGAGCAGAGTGTTTGTACACCACTGTAATTTCTGGATTGTACCAGCTCTAATTGAAATGTCCGTAATTAAAGTTAGTAAATTTACATTTTCTGCTCGCAATAATTCACGCGAACATAACACCGCCTACGGTTGTTGCAGAAATGTTTAATTAAATTATCAGACATTACTGTGCTGTCAGTCTACATTAGATATTAAAGTAGGGAAAAAATATTGCTGGAAGATTTTATCATTAATTAAGATTTTGCACACCAACTTAACCCTTATTTGTGATTTTCCAATAAAAAAAAAATAACTAAAAACAGTGTATATTGTGCAACTTTTGAGAATTATTGGTGTAAAATTTGGTGAACTAAGAATGTTACTAAGAAACTAGCTTGATTACATTAATTACTTTTCAGTAAATTCCCTCAAAATTTTCGATACGTTTTTTTCTTGAAAAGAACAAAAATGCTCAAGAAATCGTAACAAAACTGAAAAAAGAAAATTCCCAAGGTATTGTTGCAATATTAAACAGTACTTATTGGTCTAAAACGTCAACCCAAAAAAAATTTTGTTTTTCTAGTAAGGATTATCTAAATATTTCCGAAATAAGGGATTACATTAGTCTCTTAAGAAAAATTTAATGTTTTTCTACAGTTACTTTCGATATTAAGAGCAGTCCTTGACCGTACTATTTATGAACTTCACAACGCTGTACATTTTAGCAAATTTTCAAGACGTTTTAATTAATAAACCTTAAAAACTGACAATCGATGAAATATAATTTACACGTAACTCAACACTCAGTGACGTCATTTCGTATATAAATACTTTTATTTATTTGAGTTTTTCACCATACACATAACTTTATGGGATATGTTTAGATAACAAAACAATTATTGTTTCTTACATCATTACACGAACACCTTAAACTTAAGACAATTTCGGTTATTTAAAATAGTATGTCATAAGCATAATAGGTACTATAATAGTTTCTCTTGCTGCTATTTCTGAGCTAAATTTAGAAAATTGTATGACGTCATCCACGTCATGTTAAGTCTGTTTATAAACAATAAATGAGCGAGGGTTTCTTTACATCTACATGATTACTCGTCAGGATGCCCATTAAGACAGGGGATTACTACATAAGATTAGCATCAGATTTCAGCAAATGAAGGAAACCCCAGTTGGCTTTTCTAATTATTCAACGAATGAAAATCTCACAAATTTCTACTGTCATCAGCAGGCTTCGTTACTGAATCACACGTGTTAGTACAAATCAGAATCTACGCAACCATCTGCTTGAAGCATTTGTCTTCATAATCAATGTTAATATAGTCGGGTTAAATCCATTTCCCGTTACTTCCTATCATTACAGAGTTCAACAATAATCTACATAGTAATTAGTAACTCTTCGAAACTTTTTTGTTTTAACATCTCAGGTGATTGTACGGGGTTATTAGAAAAAACAACAACAAAGAAACAAAATTGTCACTGGAGATAGTTAAGCAAACACGCTTGTAATGGGTGAGTATCCAAAGAATTGTTATAGAATAATTTCCAGTAGTTTACATACGCAGTCAAGTGACCTTAGTCTTCGTGAGTTGTGTGTAAATATAAAATTCTGGCGATGAATTGCAATTTCGCATATCTTAAAAACAAATCTGGAAATCTGGAACTTTACAAGTCCACATTTATATTCCTGATCTTGTAATTTATTTCGCTCAAAGTATTTTCAGATGTAAACTTTTTATCTGCGTTTTTTTTATTTTACTTAGGTTGGATTCCTGACAATCAAGCCGTTTTGATTTATCAACAAACATTAAAACAAATCTGGTAATGTTTGTAGGAAAAATTTATATCTTCTTGCCTGAAAGTTTGAAATAGTTTTAGAAACTACATTTATAGTTTTTGGTATTCTTGTTGATGTTAAGTAATTATTCTATATGTTCCCAAACCGTCTGTAGGAACATTAACCAATTTGTTTACATCATAACCCGTATGATAAAGTCACAAAAACGCGTGTCGTGTTTAATGAGTATATTAGAGCTTTTGGAAATATGCCATTAAAATAACACTGAAAAAAACACACGGGAGTTTGTTGGTTACTAATATTTTTCCCTATAATTTGATGTTTTCCGAGGTAATCTTAAATTCAAAGAAACTTTTGATTACATCATTCTGGTAACGAGACTTTGGCCGTTTGATTTTCAGTTTTATGGGTGTTTATTTTTTTCTGTTAGGTAACTTAAACCATAAACGTTTTATATTGAAGAAAACTAAGCTATGTTTATCTGTTAGTTTCAACGCAAAGCCATACAATGAATTATCTGCGTTATGTACACTGCAAAGATCGAATTCTTAAAAGCCATTGAAACTTACGTCTGGGCCAACGGGGATCCTAGATTTACGAGTTTATTGTTCACTGTTGTGGATATACGACCTTCTTCACATAAATAAACTTCATGAAATCATTTAAAAATTTCGTAAATATTTTCATTGTAGGTACGGACAGTTAACAATATAAACAAATTCAAAGATAAGTTGCTTACTATTATGATGAGAAAGGCATTGTTGTACAATATAACATAATTCATTGTTTTCAAATAGAACACTTGTAATTTGAACGTTAGAAAAAGTGTAAATGTAAAATATGTTAGTAAGTACATATGAAAATATTTTCAAATATTTAAACGGTAAAACTCAAGATGGTTTCTAAGCGTACACAAGAAAAGGAACTAAAAGTGGTATTTGACAAAATAATTGAAAACTAATATTTTAAATCTCATTTTTTTTCCAGCTTCTCATTATCAGTCAAACTATAACATTTACGTACGTAAGTTTATTTTTTTTTTCTAATTGAAAGCCATCTTCAGTTTTGATGAGTATCATTAAGAATGTTTCTAAAATGGATGATTTATTGACAAGAAAACTTCGATGATGCTCTGTAACAAGTTCTTATAATTTTCGTTAGAGTCTCTAATTATACAGTATATGCGTATGCCAGTTTAATTTCATGACATATTTTTTCACACTCGGCTGTAAGTCTTTGGTATTAAATATTTCGATCTGTAAACACGAGCTAAATAACAAAGTTAAAACATAGCCATCCGTAGTAGACAAATACTGATCAGAGCATAAGCAGCCATCTCTACACAATTACTCTTAATCGAATAAGGGGAATAACTGTCAGAGTTATAACTCCTCCACAACTCAAAGTGCGGGGAATATTCATTGGTATGTTGCGACTCGAACTTTGAATCTTTTGATCCACAGCTAACCACTAGGCCACGCCTGATCTGAGTTGTAAGTCGATTTTACTTTACAATAGTTGTAAATTCTATAGAATCAAGAATTTCTCTGCACAATACTTTCTTTATCAGTATTACTGAGGTTAGGTTAGCTACAAATATATTAGAACTAAATTTAAACTTAAAACCAAAACATCGGTAATGCCAGATTAGACTAATTAACTAACATATCTTAAGCGTTTTGTCCCTTTAAAAACAATTCATTATGCTTGTCATTGGTATCTACCAAAATTACTAAAACCCTATCAATATAGATCTATAATTGTTTTGGTGAAATAAAAATGTAAACTTCTTTTGTATTACATCTTTTTTGTTGAGGATTTTACCACAATATAGAACTTTTTAAACATGCTTTATTTAATTACTTGGCTTTTGTGTTTTGACACTCGGATGTAACTTTTTGGTGTTTGATATTTTCAAATTGTAAAATGATTGTCGAAAAGAGAAAATGTAAAATATATCAATAAGTATATAAGAAAATATCTTAAAATAATTGAATGATAAAGCATCCTGCAAAACAAAGAAGTGATTTTTGAATATTCAAAGGAAGGGATGTACACATCAGTGTTTTAGAAAACATCATAACATTATGTAGCATTCAGTAAATAAGAGACGGTGACTGTGAATGTAAAAGAGGTTTATTTTACATTTGAAATAAAAACACGCTATAGATTTGGTTTGTTAGCATAATGTACATCTTGGAATGCATGTTTTTTAGCAAAGTAATCTTTAATCAGGTAATTATCATACCTTATTATTCCAAACGAGGAAGGTTTTTCATACTGTTGTTATTATATTCGCATTGGTTATTAACAAACCCAATTTGCATAATTCTAAAAGTGTGTATGAGCTTTCTGGTTCAGTGGTATGTTTTTTTGCTGATATGTCTGGGTATATTTACACTAATTATACTGGCAGGGTCATATTGCTTCCTAAGTAAGATGAGAGTTTACACCTTAAACTTCAAAGTCTTTAATGGATTTGGATATTTTTACTTATTTCTACAGAATATCATTGAGACAAAAAAACGGTTTCTGAACGTGAACAAGTAAATCAAATGTCTGGCGTGTGAGTGAGAACCTTTATATTTCTAGTGGATCTTAACTGACAGGTGGTTATTAAAGATATACACAAGGTCGAAAACTACTGTGAACAATATATTAAGGGGTGAACACCGAACAATAAGAACAGAAATATTTTAATTCTTCTGTTATTTTATATTTTTTGTAGTTGTTTCTAGAACTTGTTCTCGTATTGTCAGAGAGGAAGAAAAAATGTAGGTATATAACTGAGTCACATTTTGTTGGTCGCAAAGAAATACAAAACCAAAATAAACTGGGTAAATATAAACATGAGTAACTTTACAAGAAATGTTGATGATTAGTTGAAATTCGCTCTATCCTAGAGGAAGTAAGTATACTACAGGTACATAACGTCTATCGATGAGCGGGTGGGGGTTGCGTAACAGGTGTGTAATGTGAATACACTGGAAATAGCTATATCGGGGGAAAAGGGGTGTATTACAGATGTGGCAAAATATGTAGAGCTATAGATACAAGAATTGTACAAATGGAAAGATCGTGTTGCACTTAGAGAGCACGTTTTCGTTCCCATTGAGCCATCTTTTATTTGTTACATGGTAGAGGGTTTCATCCATGTAACACGCAAACAAAGAAAGTAAACGTTCTGTGAGTTTTACTAGAGTTTGTAGAGTGTTTGCAAAAAACAAAAAAGTCATGGCTCATTCTACTAAAACACTAATTTCTCAAGCTTGCTTGTTACTTGTGCATTGGGTTTGGGAGGATATCTGTGTTGCCCAAATACTCAGTTAGTACCAGTGTTTTCATGTGAAGCGACACCTACGCCCTCAGATGTTTTTTCATCAGCACTTTAGAAAGTCTCATGATTCAGCAGAAAATCATTTATGTTGCATTTCATTAAACTGGTACAGAAGTAAGCGTACTTGGCTTTGAAAAACAAATTAATGAACGATGTTCAGACATCTTTCTCGGGAGCTTGCTGTTACATCCTTACCAATATACAGATAAAACATAAAACAAGATTCCCTTTTATAGATAAAATATGTAATCTCGTTTTTATTACATTTCATTAAACTGGTACAGAAGTAAACGTACTTGGCTTTGAAAAACAAATTAATGAACGATGTTCAGACATCTTTCTCGGGAGCTTGCTGTTACATCCTTACCAATATACAGATAAAACATAAAACAAGATTCCCTTTTATAGATAAAATATGTAATCTCGTTTTTATTACATTCATTTCTTATTCGTGTGCTAAGCTTTTAAATTAGCTGTAAGGTTTTCATTTTTCGTTGTTTAATCTAAAGTAGTGCATATATGTCTTCCATTTTGAGGTCGATATGTAATACAGTACATGTTTACTTTTTAGATCAGTTTGTACAAACATGTTTAATCTTTTTGGTTGTTTTTTTGACAGTTTTGTCACCTTTCTTTCACGCAGACAGTTAAGTATTGTACAAGTGAGTATTACTGAAAGAAAAGGCGGACCTTATTAAGGTGTGTTAATACAGTTGATGATGCCACCTTTACAAGATTGTTTGGAAATTACTTTCTGATCTGCGCTAGTCGGTTCATAGGCCGTCGCCAAATAATCTGCAAATAGGTAAATAGATTAAATATGTTCTAACCTTTCAGTTTAATTACAATCATTCATGACACCTTCTTCCTGATCAATAAATTATTAAAACAGCGAAATGAAACAAAAGAAAAGAAAATACCGCACCATATTTAAACAGGGGCGAAACGCTGTGCTGTTTGTTTTTAAATATCAGCTAAAGAAGAAATATCGTAACCTGCTGGAAACTCAACAGGTGACGAAGCTTTGACCTTTAACTTAGATATAATTCACAAGTAGATTTCTTGAACAGATTCAAACGACAACATACTAGATTTCTTACTACAGTTCACAACAGGCGCTTAAAATGGTCTGAAAAAAAACAACTAAAGAAGATGAGAAATTTAAATAAATATTAAGACACCGCTTCAAAAATCGCAGTTGTAATGAGCTCGTTAAACCCATCAGTGTAATGTAGACTAAAGCCACGTATAACACATAAACTGGCTTCAATTTCGTTAGTATAACACATAAAGTGGCTTCAATTTCGTTAGTATAACACATAAACTGGCTTCAATTTCGTTAGTATAACACATAAAGTGGTTTCAATTTTGTTCTTTCACACTGATTTTTCAAAACTTTAAATATCTTTGACGAATTTAACATGTAAGCTGATCTGGTTAAAGAGGCATTTAATAGTAGGGTTTCTGTCACAATTAAATCAAGAGTACAGGCAGTATCTCTGTCTTTTATTTTTTACAAATGATTTGATAGTAGGGTTTCTGATCAAGAGTGTACCTTGTTTTGTCACAATTAATTCAAGAGTACAGGCAGTATCTTTGTATTTGTTACAGAGGCTCGTGAATACCGACTAAGCACTAAAAAGTTGCTGTGGCGCATTTTTTTTTGCACACCACTTATTAGATTTAAATCCGTTGGATTTAACTGGTAGTAAAAATATCTGAAAAAGACACGTAACATAAAGACATCTTCGCAATAAGAAAAGGGAAGGCAGCTGGTCTTAAAACAACGAAAACTAATACACAGCAGCACGAACTTGCCAAAAGCGTAGTTTTCGCGATACTTTAGAATATTTCAACGTAAATTTTATAGTAAAATTAGAAACCAATGAACTGATCAGATTAGTTCCACCTTATTTATTTATTTATTTATGTTTTATAAAAATATATAACGTATATGGAAGATAAAAGCAATAATAAATAACTTTAAATGTTATGGTTTCAACGCCAAATGCCGACGAAATATTGGACAATCAACAGGCCTAAAATCTATTATAACAGCTTTAGACATAATATAAACTATTGTATTCACTTAAGCTAAACATCTGAAAATAACATCAACAACGAAGTAGTCACCAGTTGTTAACATAAGCTTTTATAGCTGCTCTTATTCTATTGTAAAACCCCAAAGTTTAGGTTTCATTACATTACGAAACATATAAAGTTTAAAAGGGTTTACACTGTGCTTAATTACGTTGAAAAAAAAAACGTAAATGCATGAAGTCAGCAAAGACTGGTCTTAAAACAACGAAAACTAATACACAGCAACGCGAACTTGCCAAAAGCGTAGTTTTCGCGATACTTTAGAATATAAAGGCGTGCATAACTTTGTACTATAAAACCGAATTTGATAAGTTAAGAATCACTGATGTTTACCAACAGGTAACAACAGTCGGACATTCGGTTTTCTTTTCTATCAAACCTCAAGAGATCTTCTGCATATTTATTACAGTTCTGCAGTCCCTTATGGTACTGGTACAGACGTTACCACGTGCACTAACTTGAATCTTCTTGAGAGAGAGAGAAATAATTAAGAAAGTTCCAGCTGTCATATCCAAAAGACAGCTGCACGATATTTTGCGGAAACTTAAATGATTTAAGCGAAGTGGAGCTAGTTGGTATTGTCATCTATAAAACTAACTGAAAAAACAAACAAGGAAAACGTATTTATATTTAATAATGTTGAAAAAGGAACGAGCTAACAAGCGCTACAAATTGGTCTATAATGCCATCTATAAAATTAAATTTTATAATCATTTGTATTATGGGCCAAGCTACTAAGGTTCTCTTCTGAATCTTCTAGTTTTGAACTTCTGACGAGAGGAATGGCAGCCAGGCAACAGCACCCACAACCAACCACATATCGTCCACGCTGAGGTATTAGGTATCTCGTATATATCGCATCCATAGTTTAAAGTGTGTTTGCGCGCGTGTGTGTGTGAGGGGGTCTATGCTTTGGTATCGCAGTGATTTGGAACTTATACTTTTATATTGTTGGAGGATCAGTAGTTCCATCATGACAAAAGTGATGAAATATTTATATGTTATTAAACTGTATAAGATATAAGAGCAGTGACATGACATTTGAATAAAGTACAGGGTTACATTGAATAATAATCCTATTATAGCGAATCTCGCAAAAAACAACAACAACAACAGCAAATGAAGCTACAAGTCACACAACAAAGCTCCTTCATGATTAAACTACACTTACATGTTTACTGAATCAGTTTAACATTGCAAAAATTTAAAGTGTTTAAAGCTATTAGCCACATGAAGTAAAACTTAATTAGTATGCTTATTATCTTTGTCAGGAGGAAGAAGGATCATTATAGTCCACCCTTTATGTGGGACTCTGCAATATTCTAATACGTTTACCGTACTTTAATACGAAACAGAAATAAAGAGGACTCTTCCTGTGTTACATTTACTGAAAATGTTGAGTCTAGAATATTTCTTGACTATAGCTCAAAACATCTTCAAAGATGAAATTAAGATAAAACTGCTTAAGTAAATCTTCCGATCATGAATCTCAAATCGCGAAAAATAAGAAATAGAAACCAAGCATTAAAGACAAGGATTGAAATTCAAAATCTTTCTAGTCAATCTTTAAATCACAAATATTTACAACAACAACAACAAAAATCTAAATAGAACCTGAACTTCCATACAGCTGCCTTTATGATAATTCCAAAAGTAATATAAAACAATGATATCAAGATGAATAAAATGATGAAAATCAAAACATTAAAAAGAAGACTGAACAACAGTTATGGAGGCATGATCCTTGCAATAAGAGCTAAACGTTTCCTATAATGTCGTTCAAACTTTAAATTCATGAGAAATTCAATTATGCAATGAAGTGAACATAACAAAGCATAGTTAGTTTGAGGTATAAAAAGCACCTTGGACCATTAACTGAATACCCATTTGGGTATTGCACTGATACCCAAAATAAATTACTAAGTTTAACTCACACCAGAAGCAGACAGTCACCTATTTCCACATGCAAGTTATGTCTAGAATTCCAAATACTAGAAAACAATATCATCAGCCTTGTTGTCCACTTTTCTCGAAACTGAAAATCATCAACATTCATACGAAACACTGATTATGTGAATCCAAAAGAAATTTCGAGTTTATTCTATGTGTTACTTTTTACAGACTGCAAAATCTGTCATCTATATAAGTACTAGCATTTCAAAATATATGCTACAAAATGTAACTTGCCGTTACATAGACTAGTATTATCAGCTATTGACTATAGCTGATAACGCTAGTCAATGTAACGGCAAGTTACATTCTGATAACGCTAGCCAATAGCTGATAACACTTGACTAGTGTTATCAGCTATTGGCTAACGTTATCAGAATGTAACTTGCCGTTACATTGACTAGTGTTATCAGCTATTGACTAGCGTTATCAGCTCTGATATTATATCTTATC
The DNA here is from genome assembly GCF_000517525.1 of Limulus polyphemus. Taxonomy (NCBI): domain Eukaryota; kingdom Metazoa; phylum Arthropoda; class Merostomata; order Xiphosura; family Limulidae; genus Limulus; species Limulus polyphemus. The sequence goes on from NW_013666306.1 coordinate 45,281, forward strand.
TGTCTCACAAAACACCTAAATTAAATTAACGTATTCTAAGTTTACACTTTTAGACTATGAAAAACTATGGACGAGTCAAAACCTATATTACTTGATGAAGTAATGCTGAGTCATCTTGATGACCAACAGACACCAAAGCGATTATAGTAAAAAATAAAAACCTGTTTAAAAGATTTTAACTTTCCATATATATATATATACACACACACTGAGTGGTCACAAGTTTGTTTGTTTGTTTGTTTTTGAATTTCGAGGGTATC